>NW_010157898.1:23319-63073 GCF_000695765.1 Mesitornis unicolor
CTTCTGGAGAGATGTCCAGACACTGAGACCCACTTCCTGATTCTGGACTAATATATAGTGTTATACAAGGTAAATATATGAGCATAGATTTCCTTCATTTCTGTCAAAGTCTATTAATGTTCCATTATTGACTGCAGCACTTAGGTGGGAAGTGTAAACTCATTCATTTCTCACTGAGAAAGAGAAGACGTAGGTGAAATGCCCTACTGTCAACCCTTCTGATCCTGCAGTGGTGATTAGCAGATAGGCAGCAAGCAAAAGTCAAAGGAGCTCATGCATAAAGTGGGCTAAATCACAAACCACCAAAGTCACTATAAAATCATGGCCAAACATAGCAGTAAAGGACAAATATTTAGGTAGTGTCAGTCAGTCAACTAATGTATGTATCAGCATATTAGTGAGGAAATCCCCAGAAGCTCTGTGGGAGTTTTTCTTTTTGATCTGCCACCGCCTGCCAGGCTGCTGGCATTGCTGCCGCAGCCACCAGGCAGGCGGGAGCCAATCCCCTGGGACTCAAACAAGTTTCTTCTTAAGGCAGACAGCCACTTCAGTAATTTAAAGGCAGACTGAGCAATCAGCAGCAGGTGAGGAGCAAAAGAGAGGGAATCAGACCAAACACAAGCTTGTCTGCTTGCCCCAGAACAGTGATGGAAAAGCTCCTTCTCTGCTTCTTAATAGCAGCAAATGTTCTTCATTGCCGTCAGACTTGCATAATTTCTGTTTTGCTCACCCTAAATTCTGGTGTCTCTCCTCATTCTCCTGAGATCCTCAGCCAAAAGACACATTCGACATCTGTGAAGCCTGAAGTCTTGGCTTGCATGAAAACAAGCACTGGTAGACTTGAGTTGTTTTAAGCACCTGACATCCTCCATCTGTCGTCTTTATTTTTAATTATTCTTAGTGTATAGGATGACCTAATCAAACAAGCTCCTGTGTGATGTCAAGGTTCTTTCTTTGCTTTAATCTCTTCACATTTCTATATAATTTCTTTTTCCTCTGGAACTATCAAAGTATTTTCTCTAACAAGCCCATCAATGAAAAACAAAGTCTGCATTCTTGAATTCTAAGTCACACATAAACCTTAAAGATGCTGTTTGCTCAGTGTTGACAGAAGCAGTCGTCTGCCCTAATTTACCTTCATCGTATGTTTTTATTAGAGCTCTGAGAGCATGCATAAACTCACCAGGAGGACATGCACGTTACAGGGCTCTTTTCTTAAACTCTCACTGCTGTAATAAAAATACACAGGATAAAGCACTGTCCTATATGGGACAGTAATACTTCTTTGTCCTGTGTTCTTTCGATACCAAAACAATTGTCTCTGAGAATATTCACTCACTTAAAGTCATCACAACAGGAGTGAAGGAATGGTCTTTGAGGGATGGTCTCAAGGGACTCTCTCTTCCACTTGGTTCTACCAAAGAGTTTAGTGACACTTTACTTCTAACTCAGATTTCAAGTCTGATATCCCTTTTCCAACCCGATTACTTTTCAGATGCTTATGGGGAGAGAATGGTGCCATGGTCTAGCACTAATGCAACTCCAGAAGTTACTGAAATAGCCCATTTATTGCTAAAGGCTCACATTTTCTAAACAGGATTTTCATATCCTCTGTGAAGTTTTTGAGGCCTTATCAACCGACAAATATTAGATATGGATGTATAAACCATATGCATAAACATCAAACGGAGATAACATGAGCTTAACAGTAGAAGGGTTATCACTGTAGCTGATTGGGGTGCTTCATGCTTTTTCACATTCATTGTAGAAATTACTTAGATTAGAGAAAGGTGTCATTTGATCTTCCATTTTTCTACAGATGCTGCCAGATAGTTTTCTAAATCAGTCCCAAATGTGGCCTGGTCTCTGTGTTAGGCCAGTGTGAGTATAGTAGTGGTTTTGTTTGTTCTTACTACCTTTTCTTCTCCCCCCATGCTTCCTCCCAGAGTTTGGGGTGAGAGCACTGAGCCCCAGAATATCCCATGAGTTAGACAAAACAAAGCTCCAATGTGCGCTAGATGTAATAACCTGTAATGTCTCCCCTGTCATCCCAAATTACTGGTATATGCTGTGTTTCAGCCCTGTCTATCTACATGCCTGCCTGTCAGACAGCAGTGCCTCCTCCTCCTCAACTGGGCTGGTGCAGGGTCAGGTCTCAGGTCCTTCTTGCTGAAATGTGCTTGCATTGCATTCTGCTTGCCTACGAAGTCATGGGCAATGGTGCTTATGCTGGTCACCTGCGGGGTCTTTATGAGTTATGTGGCTTCTCAGAAATGTTTTGGGGTTTGCTGGCTGTACCCACTAGTACTGGGGAGATTGCTCACTGCCAGCAAACGGGTCAGACACATGAGACTCCCCAATATCTGACTGATGCCTTCCGCTGGGACATACCCCAACCTCCCTATTTGGAGTTACGGGGAAATTTTCCCTCCACAACGGGCTGGCAAGGCTGTGCATTTGGGAGCTGTGCTTTGTTTAAAAAATAACGTTTATATGACATGGTATGCAAGCAATTTCTGAAATTATCCTGGACAGGCATTTAATAAGCTCCCTGCTATCATGGGGAGATAGGTCTTTGGTGATACCATTGACTGCTTGCTACCTTAATGAAGTTCACTGTAATTCTGAACTTTTACCTTAGTTCTTGAGTTTTTTAATGGGCATTAAGAAACTAGTGTAGGCTGCAGTGGATGTGCCTGTAGACAAATACTCTCCAGGCTCTTCTGTCCAAGACACTTACTGCTGCAGGCTTAGGTAACCAGACTTCAAGAGCTAATGCGCTCTTTCAGCCTTATAAGTTCTTACAGTCCTAAAATAAGACAAGTCCATCAAAATTATTTATGTAGTAGGTCTTTGAAAATTCATCTCAACCAGGAAGAAATAGGTTAGAAAGCCCTTGTTAAAGTGTACAGCAAGCACTAACAACCAAGAGACCATGAGTACTTGAAGGTAAGTAAGCTCTTCCACTGGATTAGGTGGGTTCAGAAGAAAACGTTTTCCAGAGCCACATGGTGAGGAAATCTGTACCTACCGCTTTACTGCAGCCCTGTGTGCCTTAAAGAGGGTTGAAGCTACACAGTGATACTTGTGTGATCTATCCCAGTGTACTCACTGGCGTAGTTGAAAGATATAAAAAAGGTATAATTTGAAAGGTATAAAAACAGTAATTCAGGTATATCAATAGAAATATGGCACAAAGTGGTAAAACAGATGTTTTCCCATAGATGAGTGAATTGCAACATGACTCGTATTTTTTTCTCTACTTACCTCTGCAAATACTGTGTGCTGCATCCATCAGAGGACTGAGTCCTCACATAGCTCTGAGTTTGCACACATTCTTGCATGTGATGTTTTAATCACTGATACTTTGTGCTCTATCTCACTTACTATAGCCTTGTTCTTACGTCCAGTTGTTTTTCTTAGGAAGGTTAATGACATAAAGTAATCTGATTATTTTGTAGGATGCCATTTGCTCTCGCCTTCACATACTTTTTCCTCTCTTACCTGATAAAAAAAAACAGCAAGCATGTCAGAATCCCACATGTATGGCCTGGCACAGTGCCAGTGAAGACCCCACCCACACAGCAAACCACATTTTTTTACAGTACTTTCATGAAGCGTGAGTAAATGAATTTGGAAAAAACATTGTGGGAACAACTCTAAGGGATTGAAAAGGCTTGGTTTGTTTTTATTTGGTTTGCACAACATCATGTTTTGCTTGCAGCAATATTATTTAGTGATAATCATGGCAGAAGTAATTCCTAGTGTCAAGCAGACTCTTGCCTGACTCTAGAAAAAAAAGGTCCTGTTTAATCTTGTCTTTATTTTAAACCCTTTTTTAAAAAAGCATCAGTGGAGCACTAAGTGCTCAAGAGAACAACTGAAAAGGCAAAGTTCAGGGCCTCAAATCCGTCTCTGCCTCACTTTCAGATGTGAGCTGACTAACGTGGCTAAGGACAGGGATGTGAGTGGAAAAGAACATGCATCATTTTCTGCCCATGGTTATCCAAGGTAAGATACAGACAGTTCTAAGAGGATGACTGAATTTTCACAATAACAGTTGCCTAATTCACTTCTTAGAGGCTGTCTAGAGACTACGCTTCTAAAGGAGCAATTTGGAGAACAAGACTTGGAGAATCTTATATTGTTCACTAGGGCAGGATGAACACAGGAATTCAGGAGGCTGTAGAAGTGGAAAATAGGGATATAGTATGACACTATGGATAGATTAGTGATGATGGATAGATGAAGGGATGGTAGTTTAGAAATAGGTGACACTTCTGCCCAGCTGTCTTTGTATTGCACAACTGAGTCATGTGAGTGGACTCCGTAACAGCATTGCACTGTACTAAGCCAGGGGCACAGGGTGACAACATGGCATCTGGATGTTATGTGATGGGGAATGGCGAGACAAAGATCAAATTCCCAAAGCCTGAAGTGGAATGAAGGTAATGTTTATTGGTGCTATTGCTTCTTTTTGTTTACGTTTGATAATCTCTATTGGTTCCATTGCTTCCTTTTTTAGCACATCTAAAGTGCTTTGCTGGTCATAGAAGTATATAAGAATGCTTGAGTATCATCAAAGGTGATGGAAAGAGAAATCCCATAACTGAAAAGTGTATTTGCACACGGTTAACAAAGGTCTTCTGGTAGAATGCAGCCTGTATTGCTGGTGATCTACCAAAGATGTCAATCCAGGAGCACAGTGTCCAAAACCAACCCAGGGAAATTTCCTCCCAGTGGTCACAGTGTGAGAATAATCACTGACACCTTTGTATCGCAAGGATGGCATATCTTTCAACAGACTTTTCTATCATCCTAGCAGTAGTGGTTTGTGAAATGAATGAGGTCCCATAAGTGAAAACATGAGTAAGTGGCCTTCATACATAGAGGTATAAAATAGCAAATCAAGCATCGCAACAAACCAACAGTGCAGTGTGCACAGATGAAAGTAGACAAAATAAATTAGAATGATGATGGTATATGCTATATTCCCTTGTATCTCAGAGGTTCTGAAAAGTCGCCCACGTATTATTTTTTTCCAGATTTTTAAAAGTCCAGAATAGCTGTTTTCCCTATCTTTTAATGACAAATTGAGGGAAGGACTACTATAACTTCGGTAACTAATACTCACAAGTTAGATGGCAAAACTTTTTTTTATTTTCAGTACTAATCTTTATTCTGCTTTGTAATCTTTAATTTAAGATTAAACCACAGATTAAAACCACCACCTTAAGAATCGGAACAAAAAAGAACTTATAAAAGGAAGTGGCTCAATGTTAGTTTCAGGATGTTTTTATTAGAATACTTTTAGTATAAATTGTTGGTGAAATATTGTTCTTGTAGCTCAGTTTTCCTTACTATTGAGGAAAATCAGAAGCAGAAAAGGAGGTGGTTTCTGGTCACACCGCAAGCCTAGAGAATTAAGGCTCAGTCTCTGCTTACTGTTTAAACCAATAAAATGTGTAGGCTTATAGCTTAGTTCAGTGGAGTTTCTCTGACGAGCTGGAAGCCATGCTAGCCCGTTCACCCGGGTCACTTCTAACTAGATGTATGAGCCCATATTCTGCCTTTCTGCACCTGTGTCCTCAGTGTCGACAAGAAGGAGTTGATGCATCCTTCCATAAGCATAGTACAGCCATGGTTGTCTGTCGTGCCGGAAGAGATTTCTTTATTCCAAGGATCGATGTGTTTTATAATAGTAACAGAAATGTCTTTCCATGCTAATTCTAGCACTGACACACTGAACTCTACAGATTTAAACGAGGAAATAATTTGAGCAATAGATATAGAGTAGGAAAATCAGAAACAGAGAAACAGTGTGGATTTGGTTGTTTGGATTCTTTTTCATTTCATTTTACTGTTTTATATGCTGAGTTCCCAGAGTATCGAGAAGTTTGAATGCCTCTACTGGCAGAAGAGGCCTCAGCAGAGGCATAAATTGGGCATTTCTGTATACCTTGTCCCACGTTTTTACTTAATATATATATGATATTTGACATAGAGCTAACTATATATACAGCTACACACCCAGCTGTCTGTGCAAGCAGCATTACATTAACATTTTTGTTTTCTGTGTTTATTCATGTTTTCCACACCCTTCTGTCACCTGTGAGGGCTTAAAACAAAATTATGGAAAGCACTACTGCTGCATGAATACAACAAAACTCCAAAGCAGAGAAAACGCTCAGTTACTGTCCTACCAATTCAACCAGCTAAAACATTTTCTCTGTGTAATCAAATATGCCTGTCTCATTATCATGCTTAAGCAAACAGCTTAATAGCTGGCTTAGTCCAAAGGCGTACAACCCAATATAAAAAAATCCTGCTTTGTATCCCATCTCATGAAAAGCAAAACACAGATTATGCTTTGGAAGTTGTTTACAAAATTGCTCTTGGTCTGATCAGGTTGGTTTTCAGCTTTATGAGCCTCTCGGCTTAGTCGCCTGTTCATGTTTCTCTGCTGCCCAGAGCAGCTTTCCTAGAGAAATAAGAGTGTCCTCTGGTGGCTGATATCCTGTAGCAAATCCCGCGGGTCTCGAACCAAGAGAAGGGGAGTCTGTAGGTGCTGTAAGCTGCTGAGCCAAATAACCCTTGTTTTCATTTTGTAAATCAGACGGTCTTTTTTGCCATGCAGTATCTTATTTTCCTTTCAAGTATCCTTGCTATTCAAAATGCCCTATGATTAATGAAAATGATTGAATGGATCCTACAAAGCATGTCCTCTCTTCGTGTGATTATACAGTGGCCCTGAAGCTGGTGCAATTGTGGCATTCATACTGCTGTAAGGGGACATGACAGCATGGGTTAAATGACTTCTCCTGGGAGATTTTCAAATGATAGGTTGTGTCTGTGGAAGCTTGTAACTCAGCTTGCATGCACCCACATCACACAGTGCTGTGAGAGCTGCTTTTGCCACGAGGGCTAAGATTACAGGGCAATTTCCTTCCCAGCCTCGTGACTCCACACATGCACACATGCACATTTCCGAAATACTCTGTTCTAGGGTATGAGGATTTTTTTGGTGGACTTGCTCTATGCCAGAATATTCAGCAAAATCTTTTGGGGGTTATGAGAGGATAGCAATGATGCTCTTCCTATGAGTTGAAGAATTTCAACCTCTGTTTATTTCAGCAAGCAACAAATGAAATTACTGTGGGTCCCACAATGTGTCTCTTCACAAGTGTCCTCTTCTCCAGCCATCCTTTTCTTTCCAGAAAGCACTGCTTTCACTTCCCCCACTGGAAAAGCAAAAGCTATCTCACTCTGCTCTCTCTCCTTTCTATCAAAGATGTTCTCCCTTTTCCTAGAAAGTCCTTGCTTCTCATTTTCCCCTCAATCTTTTTAATATCAGCTTCTCCCCTGCTCAAACCATACTGATTCCTTTATGCAGTGGGCAGAGCCCTCAGTGTCACTATCTGTTGGTAAGACCACAAATGAGTGGAATTTGGCACCATATCAACCACCTGGACAGGACCCCAAACTCAGGGTTCACAGGACTGCCTCTCTGAGGATTTCAATGCAAAAGGCACTGCTTTTTTCCCTTCTACACTATTTTAAGCAAAGGACTGGATTACCCAGATACAACAGTATTTGAGCTCCAGTGGTCCCATGGTTTCCATGATGAGTTGGCTCGAGTATCCCTGAGAACAGCCCTTTGCTAAAGCCCCTGCACTGATTATTATTTCCTTCCATTAACAAGATATTTTCATTCAGTTGAGTCAAGCCCTCTCTCTTCACTCTGCCTGTCACTCAGATGAGCAGAGTTGGTCCATCTGGACCTTGGAGCAGGATCTGCTCCTGTTACTTTGTGGTGTCTTTCTCCGTTTGTGCATTTTGCCTTTGGTACTTTAGACTGCACAAAGCGGTGACATCTGACATTTTGAGCCAATCTCTTCGTAGCATCTCTAAATTAAACACTCTGTCTTGTTTACTACTTTGGTTATCTTTACTAACATCTACCATAAAGCTACAAGCTCCACATACTTTCAGAAAACAAACATGACTGACAGCAATCGTTAAACAAAAAGCTGAAGTAAACCATGCTTTGATGGATTTTCTGTTAGGATTCATAATAGCATGGAGTTAAAAGAGAGAAAATAGGTGCTTTGGAGCATGAGATTGTAAAATGCTAATTTCAGTGACACAGTGGTGGACTGAGTAAATATAGAAAGGATTTATTATGAAGCTCTTTAGTGTTGTTGGCATTGATAGCAAATTGCTGGGCAACATTATATCGCCAAAATCCAGGAAATAGCACAAACATTGAACCACTGTATTTTCAATGACAATAATGAGAGACGCTTTGGTATTGGCTGGCATCTCCACAAAAGACACATGCTGGCATGTTCAGGAATATAAATGATAGATTTGCTGCTTTAAGTTTATAATTATTTAATCAAACCCAGACTGCAGAACCTGGGGAGACATCATATATCCTTAAAGGAGAAGAAAGAAGGAGAGAGACAGAGGAAGAAAAGAAAGTCATACTTTGCAAATGACGGAATGTATCAGTCCCCTGGGTGTACCTACCACGTATCTGTGATTGCTGCAGAATTTGTAGGTGATCTTTTCTGCTTGCTATGTCACCTTATTTTAAGCAGCTCTGCAAAAAACAAATTGCCAACAATCCCTTTTATGTGCTGATGGAAGTCAGATCAATAATTTCCTTTTCCTTTCGTGGAAGAAAGAAAGTCTACAGATCAGGACAGAAAATCACTCATTTGATGTACTCTTTCTACACTACTGTACTTGCATGCACACACACACAGCATCCTCCCTTCTCTCCTCCAGACACACAGAGACATGTTATTTTCAGCTCACATTTCACATTTAGATTATCATTACAGAATTTCAAGATGACTTATTTTGTTTCTATTTTTTGTAAGGGGGAAAAAAAAGAGATAATGAACATTCCATTTTCTGAAATCAATCTCCCAGCCCTGTATGTTCCGTCTGGTAACAGGCTGAGTAGCAGAGGTCTGCTACGTTCCCAGCCTGAGCTTTGCTGCCAATTCAACTTTCAATTCTCTCCTAGTGTGATGGAAAAAGAAAAAAGTCTTTCAAAAGCAGTAATTGTGGGTTTCTCAGGAGAGAGAACAAGTTACTAAATCAAATTAGCATTACATTTCATTCCTAGACCCTAGGAGATTCAAGGATTTACATAAGATACTTTCTTAAATTACATTGTTAGTGTAAACATAAAAATTCTGCACAAAATCCTTGCAAAGTGATGCACCATTAGATGTTGTCATCATGCAGTAGTAAAAAAAAGGAAATGTCTTAGCTGCGCATATCAACACGATTGCACTACTTTTAAAAATAAAAATACAGAATTTTGTTATGTTCTGAAGGATTTAATGCCATTAACCATTCACTGGATTCACTGTGTGCTAGGAATACTTGCACTATTGTTTTTTTTCTTCTCTCCTCATAGACAAAAATATTTGCTGTAGGGTATTCATGACCACAGAAGATGAAAACCAGGCCCCACACAAGGCTGTGGAAGAGTTACCGTGGATTTCTATGGGGTCATCATTTGATTGAAAAGGCTAAATAACGGTCCTCAATAGTACTCCATTTTCCATCCCAAATTTCTTTTCTTAGTACCTCCTCCTTCTTCATATCACCATATTCTCTGTAATTCTATCTCAGTTTATTGATTGCTTGTTTGCAGCCAATCTGCTCTTGGGGCTCCACAGCTCATTGCTGCCCTGTGGGCACACACGCTCTCTCTCACAGGGTGCTGCAACCTGGCCACAGGGCACAAGGCTGCTTCTGGCTCAACTTTTACAATTCATTCAATAACAAAAAATAGTGCAGTGACCAAAATAAAAAGAAAAAAACATGGCTTCTATGTCTAGGGCATGTGCATTTGATAATTAATCATTTGAAAATTAATCAGAGTATCATGCAGAGAATTTTATTGTTAATTTTATGAGTTTCAGATCCTCTGAAGAAATGCAAATGGTGAAAGGATAATTGAAGTAAAATTGTATTTATGTTCTAAAACATGTAAAAGACAGTACAGTTATAGTTGATGAATTAGAACTACCCCTTTTCAGAAGCTAAGCCACAACAGCATGAAGAAATATGCAACCTATGTTTAATTCCTTTTAATTTAAAGATGACATAAAGAGTCATACAAAATAAGGACAGCATTAAAACATATGCAATTTTAAAAAATCATAACTAAAAAATTACTGTAGTGTTGGGGTTTTTTTCGACTTGAACGAAACAGTTCTCTTTATCCTAGGACTCTCTGTATGTTTTCTGTGTTTCAGACAATAAATGCTCCCCAAAAATTTATGAAATAATATGTAATATATTCAGGAAAACTAATTACTGAAGCAATTTATGTTTGGAAAGTTATCTCTAAAGCCAGAGGGATAGAAACGTTTTGTATAATGGCAGCTCACATCCCTCACACTATTTCTTTTACCTGTGCATAGAAACCTATTATTAAAAAAAAAGGCAGAATAAATTAAGCAGTTGAAAGGCATAAGAAAAAGTACGCAAATTGTGAAATTAACAGCTAAATTTACAGGTATTTTAAAACTCCTTTATTAAAATAATTATGAAGCTAAAAGTTGAGTGTTTATCATGATATGTTACCACTCTAAATGCACCCTTCCCCTACCTCACAAACGGGAATTTATATTAATAGATATTAATAGAATATTGAGGAAAAATGAGCAATGACCCCTTCTTCTTATCTTTTTTGGGAGGTTTCTTTTCTTGACAGAGCAGGTGGAATTTATATTTAAATTTCCTGGGTTTTGTCTGTGTGTCAGCACTAAGGCCGTCTCTGTGATTTACTTTGTTGCATTTAATGATTTTTCTCAACCAGAATAAGACTCTCCTATCTTAGTTCTCCTTTTAAAATCTCCAGTATTGATAACAAGTTTTAAATATATCTATGTTCAAAAAACGCTGTGGGTTGGAGTTCTTTTTAAATATGAATAAATTATTTTTTAAAAACCCAAACAAAACAAAGAGGATCACTTGGGAGTGCCTTCACTCATTGATTAATCTGTAAGGACCAGCCAGAGAGATGAGGGAATATCTATCTAATTATATGCAGATGAAAAACATAACCCATGTACATTTTTTTCTCTGTGTTGCAAAAAGTTTCATTTCCTGCTAGTTTCAGGTGCACTGCTTAGCTGCTGGTATTTCTCAAAGCCTGAAATTTCAAATAAGGCAAATCCATTATCTAGATACATGTGCTCTCTGCAGCTGATCCCAAATCCAGCTAAATCAAGGGGAGACCACGCATGAAGGAAGATCAGCCATACCCAGCTGCTCCATGCAGGTACAGCTCCGCTGAAACCAAAGGAAACCACATCACTTCGCACCAGAAGCAATGCTATACAGAGGTTGTTTCTAACTGATAGTTTAGAACTGTTTCAATTTCTCAGTGCACAGAAGCCTTGGTATTTGAATTCTGAAGGACATATATTTTGTATGTCAACAGGTTCATTGCTTATAATATGTCAGATTTTATCCCTAAGTGTGTTGAAGACACTCCCTAGGTATCACTAGCAGTCATGGACTAAGACAAATGGAGAGAACTGGATTTATTTATTACCTCACCTATGCTCCAAAAAGGTGTTTCCACCTCAATGTTTTCTTTTTTCTTTCTTACTTGTTCCGTCAGTCTTTCTCCAAACTATGTGCCATATTTGTGATTTTTTAAAATGTCATCATTGTGTCTATGTCAGCCTTTTTATCCTGCAGTTGAAAAGTCCACACAATTCCTTCCTGATTCTACAAGAGAGCTGTTTGCACCAGCAGTCTGTATTTTGGGAATTAATAAAATGTAGTTATGTGCTTAGCTATCTTACGCCCTTAACTCATTTGCTGATAAGTAGCTGCCAACTTTTAGCCCTGTATTCTCTGTCACTAAGAGCTTTGTGTGCGTCCGGGAGTTTTAGCTCATTCCCGGGGAGGTGCCAGCTGCATTTGAGCCAGCTGTGCTTCTCTCTTCTGCTTTTGTATCACTGTGTGCATCTTCAGATGCTGAAGCTGTTGACAGTAAATATGTGGCTTAGCTTGCCCTTCACCAGCTTCAGTTAAATTAAAGCTCCTCTGTTAATAGCCATCTTCATTTTTGCCATTTGGGACAAAATCTATTCTTCAAAGCATGCTGCTTGATTAGAGAATTTGTGTACAGTTATTACCCAAAATTTTGTTTTACAAGATGCCATTTTGACGGACATATATAGAGCACACAATATTTAAATGTGGTGATAAATACAGATGTATACGTAGTAATTCATTAATATTGCTATATAACAGGTAGTTTTATGTGTAATGTAAAGAGTACATCTTTTGCAAACAGCACTTGCACTTCAACAGCATATATCTCCATTCATCCTGTGTTAGCAACATGAGTAAATTTCTCTAACCCTTCAACCCAGACAGCTGAACGTGTGGTTGAGCAGTGAAATCCTAAATTAATGATGTGGTCTATGTTGATGTCACTGGACATGACAGTAATTCCACAGCATAAAACTCGCCCAGTATAATAGCAACACACACAAGACTTAAAACAAAGTTTAAACTGAACCCTTTTTTATGAAACGAATCCACATTTCACAGTTGAAGTATTTTGCAGAAATGTCAATGGAGAAAAACCTACACTCATTTCTTTTTAATAGGAAATATGTTACAATAAGAAACATTTCATCATTTTAATCTTGATTTTTATACCATATTACTAATTATATCTGTTTAACATTGTAACATAACACTGTAACATAACACAATGAATACCCAAAATAGAGTATTTCAGTGGCTGTAAGCTACCATGTTTTACAGCTTTTATTCTCATGTCAGTGTTACTGTTTCAGTTCGTTTTTATGCCGCACAATTTATTTTTTATTCCAGAATAGCCATTGAGTTGAAAATTCTGCTTTCTATTAATCTCTAGAAAAACAACATCAATATTAGGAGGAAATTATTTTCAAATTTGAAGAATTTATTAAATATTATATACATAAAATCATATCCTTTCTCTGTGTGCTATTTTCTCATTTTGTAAAAGGGAGAAAGATAGGTCTTCCGTTATAAAGTACTTTGAGATTGACTTATGACAGATTGTTTATGAAAAATTGTTTTGGTCTTTATTATCATGCTCTTCTTATTCACCAAGTCCTCTAGGATCGGATTCTCTCTCAGAAGCATGAAGCTACCCAGAAGCTGACCCACTCGCTGTGCCTTGAGGCTTCTTCCTGACTACAAATGCGCACCATTTCACCTCATCTTTCCGACTCAGCATGTATTATGCCTTCACCTGATTCAGCTTCTGTGGACAGGGCTGTAAGTACTCTCATTGACTGGAGAAAGAGGCAGAACACGCAGCTGATTTTGTTCTTTCCCAAATGCTATTGCATTGCGGACCATAGGACAGACAAGACCAGGAGCATGGGCTTCATTTTGAATCAAAAGATCTCTTGGCTGTGCACAGCTAGAAGCATGACTTTGATAACAAAAGTGTGACCATTGGGCAGCACAAACACACACATTTACTTAGGCAAAAACATGCAGATACACCTGGCACTACCTTTTGAACTGTCTCAGACATGTAGTGTGAAATAACTACAGTACACCGGTTTGATTGTGCATACACTTAATGGGAAATGCTTTGCTATGTGCTTATGCTATGTGCTTTATCCCTTTGGATAAACTGAGTGCTACTGAATGAACTGGTGTACGTAATCAAACCACACAGGAGATTGTGGTTATCCTCTTGCTCTGGAAGGGAGCACTCTATGGCAGTGAGCAGAAGACCAAACAATATAGTGTCAAGGGTATCTCACAGGTAACATTCAGAACCCTGGACAGGATGTGCAAAGCATTTAAAAATCTTATAAGGTTTCTGTTAAAACTAGAAAAACAGCAAAATTACCATTAAAGTCCTATTTAAATTATACTCTGCACTGTTTTCTATTATGTTTGAAAACCTAGTAATAGTTCAGCAGCCTATCAAAAAAGAGAAAATTTTAATAAAAGAAGACTACTTTTCTTAAGTGGTAGGACTAAGAAGATCACAGCAGCTGGGTGTCCATTACTCCAAACTGCATTGTACAGAGCAAAAATGGCTCTTCCCACAGAAAACTAATCAAGGTGAAAGAGAAAAATTGGGTCCGTTAACAGTCCCCATCACTGAAAAGTCAATTAATTCTTTACTCTTCAGTTGAGTCCAGTTGCAGAGATATTACTAGAAATCGTTTTTCTGTGACAGAGAGCTTTGTTGGTGGTTTTTATTTTTTGGCACTTTGCTTATTGCTTGATCTCATTGCACCCATTGCTGTGTGGAGATTAGCACCTGTTACTGTATTAACAGAAAATGATGAATGGTGCCATTACTGGCACAGCTTTATGTGAACAAAATCGACTCAAGTATGAAATGGATATTTGTAAAGCTTGAATCAAATCTCAAATGCTTATCTGGATTTCTGAAACCTGATCCAAGTGACTAAATAAATGGGCACAGTTGTAGTCTTGCTTTAAATATATGTATCTGTTGTACCACTCACTATAATTCATCTTACCTGATTTGGTTTCCAGCCTAAGCAGCTCATTGAGGTTCCCTCTATAGTCATCAGGGATCAAGATGTGTTACTTCAGCAAAGATAGATGGCTGGTATTAATGAGATCAGTTGCCATCCAGAAGTGCCTATTTCTTTCATTCGACCATAGAGGGAGCCAAGGCAACTGGCTTGGACCATAACCCCAGCTCTTATTTATGATTAAATTCGAAGCCATCTAGATGAGGTGAAGGAAAATTGCCATCCTCAGATAGTCACTTACTTAGGCAGTTAAGCTGCTCTCTGTTGCACAGTAGCATGTTCTGATGTGTAAACTTCTCTGTTAAGATAGAGATTTCTCTGGGTGTAACTTTTCTTGTTTCTCTTGTTGACAGGCTAAGTTCCTTACAGTGAGATGTACAAAAATCATAGCCCATAATTTCTGAAATGTGGTGCTTAAAAATGTAGTTGTTAAGAGATCATTAGATCTCTAACCTTTTAGATTATTTTACCAATGGCTAATAAAATCAGTAATTACATTTTTAAAAATTTTCTTTCCTGCAGCTAACCATGAAACTCAAAATCTTTTATTTGTTTTGTGGTGAGACCAGAAAAAGTATCTTTGTGATTTAATCTGATATAAAATGTTCTCTAAAATACTTTAAAAAAATTCTTACAAAGAGATACATTTTCCAGAAGGAAAAAGCCCAAAACAATTCCCATATCACATTTCTTGGAACTAATTATCTACGTTTATACAAACCAACCATTACATCTTCCTGTTGACAGCACTGTGTTTTCTTTTCTTTTCCTTTTTTCCTAGTAAATTTGTAATATGTGGATCAAAGGTTTATGGATTCTTGTCTTGTCTTGAACTCACAAGCAAAGTAGCAATACAGCCAAGTTTTAAGAATTTGCAAATCATTGAGAAACAAAGCAGACAAAATATATAGTGTTCCCAAGAGACTTGAGACACCAAAGCATCTGTGTTGTGATGTACGTACACAAAATCTGTTGGGACTAGACTTAGATGTTCAGTGGGACTTGGAATGCACTATGATTCAAATCTCCTGTTGTAACTTTAAGGAATCAGTCTATATATTTTGCCACAAATCCCCCACATACTTTGTCTGCAATGGAGTTGAACCTGTCCATTATTCTGGACTGAACTGCAGATTTTAGGACACACTGATTTCCATCCAGATTTTAAGTGCATGCCTCATAATACATGTTCTACTTAAAGATAGACTCCACAGAAGCTTCCTAGGTTTTGGTTTCTTTACCAACCTTATATGAAAAACAATCCCTGTTGAAGTTACTGGGGCTTTGCCACTGCTTTCAGGACTTCATTACTGTTTCTTGCTGCTTTCTTGCCATGATTATGGCAGGCAATAGACTGCTTCTGGTCTCCTTTCCTGCTTGCTTCACCTGACTCGACAAAGTTAGTAAGAACAATACCAGGCAGGAAACTTGCACATGCTACCATGTGCAGGTATTACCTCCATTCTCTGCTCTTCTCATAAACTACTTTACTCAGTGCTAATGCTTTAATCACGCTATAGTGAGGTGCTAAGTAAAATGTCTTATACAAGTCTTACATCTGTGTGGTTACTTTAATCAAGTTGTTTAACAAGGCTTATTTTCCCATAAAGCTGTCTTGACTGGCACCAATTATACTGTCAGCCTTTAATTTTATAATAATTGAATCCCTTATCGGCATTTCTATTACTTTGCTTGGGACTGATGCCAGGCTAACTGACCTGTAATTACTGTGATCATTCTGCTTCCTCTCTTTGGCTTTTGGCAGCGGTGCATATTTCTACTGTGCTCTAGCAACCTTTGGATTTATATGCATGAGGTCTTTGATATAAAAATATTCATTTCTAGTAAAACGATTTTAACAGTGACTTCCTGGGCAATGTCATGCAAAGGGAGTTCATTATCACTGTGGCATATGAATGCATAATCTTTTTTTCTCTTCAAATACTAAACAATAGAGTGTGTGTCTGTCTGCATGTTTCTATGTACAATATATATTATTGCTGTCTTCTCTGTAATACTAATAACACTGTTGATATAAACAATCCAGTAACGTGTTCATCTCATTTAAAGGAATTGCAAGGGAGACAGTATAGTCCTGAAAAATCTTCTTATTGTTCTTAGCAACTTATATGTCCTCAGCTTTCTTTATCATATTTCTACATTTTTGTCATTGCTAATTTATACAGACCACTGTCTAATTAGATACATGTATATGTACATATATACAAGTGAGAGGTTTTCCATGTTGTGCAGCAATGTCGTGTCATGTTTTGGTGTTTTCTGCCAAAAAAAGGAGACATAATCACAAACACTGCTCATATGTAATCAAATGATCAGAAAACTTGTTCTGATTAAATTTAGTCTGTTTTGTGCTGAATGGTGTTATTTTACAGCCCAGAGCATTTATTCTAGTACATTTCAGTAAAGATCATAAGAGACCCTCAACTCAAGCTCCTCTTTGTTTCCTTTTCCATTGTCCTTTTTTTACTTTGGTTAAACATGAGTTGTTTGGAAATTCTACTTATTCTCTTAAACTCATTCACTTTTCCTTCAAATGGTCGGTATATGTAACCACACCAATGCATTCCAATATAGCAGCTTGAAGCTTACCAACGACATCCTGACAGCTGAAGCCTGCATTCTTAATTTACTGGTTTTTGTATCTCTCCTGTTTACTGTAGCTTCATAGGAGAATGATATTTTATAAACACCTGGTAATTTAGTTAAAATAAGGAGCTGGACTTTTAACAAGAGTGTGCTTTTTTTAAGGTTTGGCATTCAGATACAAAGCAGATGTTTATTGTGCTTTTTAAGTGTCCAGGAGATCTTGTCAAAAGTGTCTAGCATGTACAGTTATTTTTATGTTATATGTAAGTGTATATTATTCTTTGTTTTCATGTATTAACATGTATATTATTTCATAAATGAGTTTTGTTTTCTTATTATGGAATAATACTTTTGGTATTTGCCAACAGCTCTGCATATAGAACTGCTCTACAAAGGTTTTTGGATTAAAGATGTCTGGCTGCAGTTTTATTAAACAAACTGTTAATTAATCTCAAATATTATATAGCATGCCAAAGGCTTTCCCTTTGTAGACAATGTAGGTTTATCTATGGCATCTCTAGTCACTTGGGCTTTCTTACCTCTTATATGCGAAACCCATTTTAGTTGTTTCCCTAACCCACACTGGGTGTGATAATGCACATGCAGCCAAGAACGATAGTCTTGATATGCAGTTTTGCATTGCCAGATCACAGTACCAACCCGAACTGGGCTATTGTGCTCACATTGTGGAATGCAGATCTCACGTTTAAAGCTGCACCAAAGAAAAACAGAAGATCAACTTTTTAGTGGCAATTTCTGTAGGACATGAGTCCTTTTCAAGTAACATTCTTAAAAGAGAACCTTTGTTAAGAAAGCAAAGCTCCAGCAGTAGGAGCCATTCCCACAAAAATGTTCCCACTAGATTCTGCAGAGTCCACCAGTTCCCAAGCTCTTGGCTCAGCTCTTACTCCAGAATAAGGACTGAAAATAACCAAGAGGGATTAGTTCTTAAAACCACTAAGAAGACACAGTTTAGGGCTAGACTAACCATTCAGTATGCCAGTCTCAGTCTTAGTCAGATTCTGCCCTTGTTTATGCTAAATTAAATCTAAAGCAAGACTGTTGACTTCAATAATATTCCAACTGAGGAAATGAAATTCTGTATTTTGACCTCTTTTCCTTTATGCTGCCATTTCTGTTCTCTTTCATCTTACCTGTTTTGTCTCAGTTTATGTCCTCTCCTTTTGCATCAGCTAGTATGTCCCCTCTGCACCTTTTTTTCAGCTTTTGTTTGCCTCCAATCTTTTTCTCAGTCTTCTATTGAAAATACATAGTCTTATCCAAAAGGTGGTAAAGAAAGTGTTTTTCCTGGACTAAGCATGAATATACATGAGAGGAGTATAATACTTTGCTCTGTGTCTTTTGATTAAAAGAAAATGCTAATTGTAGTGCAGTTAGTGGAGGAAAGGGGACAATTATAAATTTAGGATGATGAGTTCAAGTTAAAGCCCGCTGAAGACCACGAGTCTTTCCACTAACTTCAAAAGGATATGAAGCACACCTAGTCCTACCTCGCTACTTAGCACAACTTTGGGTTAGAGTTGTATTAACAACCTAGGGAAACTGACTTGAAGGTTAAGCCAGACTTATTTTTAAAGGGAAAGTTTGACAAATTTTGCCAGACTCTGGAACTTAATTAAAACACTGGAAAATTTCAAAGTGACAACTACTTTAAGACTTTATTTTTTTCCTTATTTGGGTGAATCAAGTAAAGTAAAAGAAGAAAGAGTGAATTGCTGGGAAGTTTTTCTTTCATTCAGATGCCTATCCAAACTTCATTCACAAAGAGGAAAAAATATTACGTTCAACCTCCTTGTTATCTTATGCAGAAATTAAGCTATGGGGTAATTATATGTGTTGCCCTGTTATTATTACACCAAGAACTCATCTGCTGTCTTTAAAAAAACCCCCACATTACCAGTCATACTGTTCTTGTGATGATCTTGCATATCAGAAATATATTTACAAGTACATTTTGCTTTAACTGAATGCAAAATGAGTCTGTAATTACAGGTTTAAATCTAATTTATTGGCAAATTGGTGAGTCTGGTCCACTATAAAGTTTTCAGTTTTCCTACTCCTGTTCCTCTTTTGACAGGACCAGCCACTCATTTGCTGCATCACTCATAAGGCAGATGTGGTGCTCACAGAAGTGTCATTGCTTGTATGAAACACCCTTTTTTTCTTTTTATACTTTGGGGGCTGTTCTGCTCCAGAGCAGCAGCCATTTTTCAATGTTTCTGGGGAAGTGGACATTGTGAAAAAATATTGACTTGAAAGCAATGCCACGTGGTACTGCCAAAGCTCAGCACGCACCTGAGGATCCAGAAGGCACTGGGTGAGGTGATGTGGATCATGCTGGCTGTGCTTGTCTCTACAATAAACAGATGTCTTCTCCAAAGTTATAAGTCTGTGTGTGCTGGGTTTGTGTGCACAGTATGCTTTAAAAATGCTGTGGTATGGTGGGCCTCCTGGTGTCCCACAGGGAGTTTTAGCCTCCAGCTTCTTCCTACTTCAGCAGTCAGCATGGGATGTGGTCCCATGTGTCTTTGAACTGTGTTGTAAGACATGCATATGAATCTTGCATATAGAAATGTACGTAACTGTTGTAAGATTTGTATATAGTAAAAAAAATACTGGTGGGTATAAAGTTGTGTATTTAACTATATATATTTAAAATCTTTTTCTGGCATTGATCTAAATTTTCAAGGATTTTTCTTTGTTTAGATTCCCTTTATCCCATGTGCAGATTCACTATTTTCTTGAATCAGGAGACCAAAATAAAAACCAAGAGTAAAACGTTTGTCATCTCAGTCTTATAGCATCATCTGATGAAATGTAGGTTTCTTCTCCAGATAAACTGTACAAAACGTTAGCGCTTTGCAAGAATCCCTACAGCGCCTGTTGCATATTCAACAAAAGGCTTATTTTGACAAAGCAATATCTCCCCTAATTGTCAAATCCATTCCAAACAAAACTGGGAGAAAATAAGTGGGTAATATTTTCAGTCAGCAGTCAAGCCTTTGAAAACTTAATTGTGGACAGTTAGAGCTCATGCTGCATTTTTGTCTTATCAGTCACAGTTTCATGGTTTTCATTACTTTCACAGGTTGCTTTCATTTGATACTTTAAACATAATATTTGGCATGTGGGGAAGATGGACGTGACAGGACAGTTTTTGAAAAGAAAACTGCTGAACTGATTTGCTCATGACATGTGCTGGTTTGTGTTAGCCCAGGCTGCAAAGTGGCAGGAGTTGGGCAGCGATGTACCTGACGGAAAAGTCCAGGCCCAGGACTCCAGGTACAACAAGGTTTCTTGGGTTTTTTGAAGTAACATCTGTTGAGAATGAACCAAGTTTCTCTTCCATTTCTCACTGTCCCACAAGGGTAGCATCTTACAGTCTGTTTGTCTCAACTCCTTTTCACTTTGTTTTGTAATCCCTTTGAGGGCTGTTCCCCACCCTCTTCTTTTTCCAGTACTGTCTTGCTTAGAGGAATTGCTGTCTTCCTTCCTCCAAGATCTTTGCACTTTTAGCTAGAATTAATGGCATTTGGATCAGGCAAGAGTAAACTGGATCCTTCCAGTTTAGGGACCAACTTTGTTGGCTTTACAGAAAGGACCAGTCCTGGAAATTGTTGAACTAAAGGGAGGCTATGCACTCATCTCTGCCTGTATATTTTAAAGGCTTTATTTTCAAACAGGACTCTGTTTTTGAAGAAAAGAAAAACCACAGGATACACTTCTGAGGAAAATAATTTCTAAAGCTATGCCAGCTCCTCAGCTTTTCCCTCTGGCCCAGCACTGGGAAGCAATCTCTAAGCTTGCCTGCAGAGGACATCTGGTGATCCTGTAGTATAGAGGAGTCATCATGCTGCTTAGCCACTTTAGGACATCTGCTCTTTTTAGCTTTTGGAGAGTGATGGGATGCAGCCAGCATTCACAGTATTTCAAAATAGATCTGTCAGCAGCATAGTCCCTAGAGAATTTTATTCAATTTCAGGGTTTTTTTCTCACTTTGTTATTTCTGAATCAAACAAAAAAAAACCCTTGTGCATCTCCAGATGAGAAATCGGGGAGGTGTTGTAAAGCAGCTTTTGCTGTTCTGAACACTGAATGTAAATTTTTCCAGGAAATATCTTAGCCACTAATAAGGACATTAGTGTGTAGCTTTATAGAGTCAGCATGAACCAAGAGCTAGGGAGCATATTAAGCAGTTGAGAGAACTAGGCAGTTGGTACAACTCTGAACTTCCCTGGGCGTGTCCGCAGTGTGAGACAATTGCAAGTGCCTGCTGTGTTGGTGATGTTTCTATATATCAGAAATGCTGATATACCAGCAGACCTGCCTCTCCAGAACCTTGTACCACCGTCTGCTCCACTGTTCTTGGATTCAACACATCAAATACTTGATTGCATAGAGTTATTCTTTATTTGTTACAAAACAGATGTACATAAACTTGGTCTTACTGTTCCTCCCTGAAAAAAAAGCAGAATAAATGATTCACATATCCATTGTGATGGAAAGAGAAAAGCTTAGAGGTAAATCTGCCTGAAAAGTGGGTGGATCATTAATCAGTCACCTTCTCCCACTCTCTTCTGCCCTGTAAAGATGGACTATCCTGGTCTGCATCAGGAATAGTTTGGTCAGCAGGAGTAGGGAAGTGAGCCTTCCCGTGTACTCAGCACTGGTGAGGCCACACCTCGAATACTGTGTTCAGTTTTAGGCTGCTCACTACAAGAGGGACATCGAGGTGCTGGAGCATGTCCAGAGAAGGCCAATAAAGCTGGTGAAGGGTTTAGAGCACAAGTTTTATGAGGAGCGGCTGAGGAGTTGTTTAGTCTGGAGAAAAGGAGTCTGAGGGGAGACCTTATCACCCTCTACAACTACTGGAAAGGAGGCTGTAGTGAGGTGGGTGTTGATCTCCCTGGTACCTAGTGATAGAATAAGGGGAAATGGCCTCAAGTTGCACCAGGGGAGGTTTAGGTTGGATATTAGGAGGAATTTATTTACTGAAAGGGTTGTCAAGCACTGGAACAGGCTGCCCATGGTGATGGTTGAGTCACCATCCCTGTAGGTGTTTAAAAGACGAGTAGATGTCATGCTTAAGGATGTGGTCTAGTAAAGGACTTAGTAAGGCTGGATCAATGGTTGGACTCAATGATCTTAAAGTTCTTTTCCAACCAAAACCATTCTATGATTACATGATTCTAACCTCCATCAAGAAAATAAGATAATAAAAATATAAGGTAAGATACATTTATTTCGTATGAACTCAAAGAGCATGATACAGAAATTTCCATCCTCTCCCGTGCTATATGTGTTAGCTGCATAACTAGACAACTTCATCTGTCACTTTTCTAACCCATTATTCTGTTTCATAAAGCAAGTCTCGTAAGCGCTTAAAACATATTGTGTTTGTCTGGATTGATCATCTCAAAAGTCTGATGTTTTTGACTTCTAGATAAGTAAGCATTTATGCTTACACACTGTAACTTCTGTATGGACAAGATGGACTGGGACCTATGGAATGGTATCGTCCTTAGCACAAAACTGAGTTGGTATGTACTACATTATTTTAACTCTTTAAATATTATAAGCTCTTCTTTTCATAGTTCTAGGTAGAAAGTAAGAAAATTGAAGTTACCTTTTTATTTACATTCTAGAATGCCAACAAGGGAGACCTAGGAAAATTGTTAGGAGAACTGTGTCTAATGTATAAGATATCTGTGGAAAATACAGGCACAAAGGAAAAAAAGTGTGTTTTGGTCATTGTGCAAAAGAGTAAATGATTCCTATTAGGTATCAAAATGTATGTCATGTTTGGATTCATGAAAGTAAGACATTAAAATTACACGTCTTCAAGCATCTTAAGCACTGAGAAGTAAACCAACCTGTGGAAAAAGTAGGTGTAAAGCCTGTTGCCTTCAAAAAAGATTTGCAGTGCTTATGCCACCACTGAATTTGCTGCAGAATCATTTAATCCAGTAGATCTCCTGAAGTCATCTTAGATTCAAGCCTCTTTTGAAGGATCTTCTAAAGACAGACATGCTTCTAGAGACACAGAATTCAAAATTTTAATTAATTTTTAAGACTGCTGGCACCAGTGATATGCATATTTCACAAGATTCAAATTGCAGAAAAGGCAAATGAACTATTGCAAACATGTAGTTACTTACTTTGTATGTACAAATCCAGAAGTAAATATTATTCATACTTCACTGTGTAGTGCAAAATGCCTTTTTACTATTGAAATATAGTGGCAGCATTTCATGATTTCCATGGCCACAAAGAGATATGAGTGTCAATGGGTGGATTTCAGTATTCCTGTCATGATGGAGAATGACAACACATTTTCCTTTCCTCAAGTCTTTTATTAAAATACATAAATCTTAAAAGTTATTAAAGCTTTAATTAGAAATGCATATTTTAATTAATTCCCTCTTCTGCTTTCATTCTTCAGAATACAAGAGCCCTTTTCTGAATTCAGTCACAAACATACTGGAGGTTTCTGAAGCAGTTCATTTGCAAATCTCAACCACAAAAAAGAAGCAGTCACCTCTTGAGATACCTGAACCACCTCAAGTAAAAGGGCAACATCAATGTTTACCAGTGAAGAGAATGAATTTTTTTTATTTAGGGCACCTTTAACATTATTAAAAAATCTCTTTGTGTCTTCAGTGCCTCTGAAGGGAGCCAAGGTGCTGGTTGCTATTCTTTGTCTACTGCTCATTTGTTCATTCCCATTTATCTTCTGCACAGCATTAGCCAATACATGAAACAAAGTACCCTTCCAGTACACCCCACGTGCTTGACATATCATGAAATGCCACCCGTACTTCTGAGAGATGCTCCTGGCTTTTGTAGCAGTTCAGACAAGAATGGAACAAAAGGGTTTGAATCAAGAAAATTAAGAATGATCTCTAAGATAAACATGTATTATTCTGTAACCCTATTCAAATTCCAGGAAGTCTGAAGTCCATACCTTCTGCTTTGTGTTGCCCAAAGCCTGCTCTTTGTCTGCTGTCAGGTTTTCAATGTACGACTGGAGGTGACTGACTTTTTCATTCATTTCCAGGCATAACTATTTTCCCACTCTTCAGCAGTGCCTTCAGATGTTTGTCACAGTCGAGCCTTGTGGCCATTGGCATGAATTCCACCGGGTCTGAGGAGGAGAAAGGTTTCACACATTTTCACTGAGAACTCAAGTCACCCTTCTGTTTCTGCCACACTCTGCTGTCCCTATCCCTTTACCTTTTGCACCTGACTTCATATAGCCTCAGTGATACCCTAATAGATTCACCTTTTTCTGATTTTTTTTTTATTCTTGTCTTTTCACAGGTAATGTCTTCCTGTTTAACAAAGGAGGTGGAACAAGGAAAAAATAACTGCTTTCAGTCATTCTGCTGGGACTGAAGATGGGTAAGCTTTGAATATACCAGTGGCATGAGAAGGGTGCAGAGAGCAAGCAGATTTCGTGTCTTGAATATGGTAGTATGAATGCTGGATATAAAGTACAAGTTTGCTGCAGTTATTGCTTGAGTGGAGCTCACTTTTGACAAGGCTCAGTGAGTGAAGTAGGGGAACAATTGTTTACCCTTTGGGGTTTTTTCATTCATAGTAGAAAAACATGCAAATTAGAGCTCTGTCAAACATAGGTCTTGAAATATGGCTTTGTTCCAAATTGGAACAAAGATCCAAAATTTCCAAATGTTCAATGAAGAAAAATGTCAGAGAAAAATAATTCACCCTGGGCTGCCTGAATCATTTTGCTTTGTCAAAACTGAAGTGTTCTATTTTGACTTTGATTATTCTATATTTTTTATATGATGCATCTAACCAGATGCAAAATAAAATACCTCATTCAAAACTGTTAAGTCCAACAGTACTGGAAAATGGCATCTGCTGGGGATACCACTTTGAAAGAAGAGTTATCAAAATCTTCATAGAGGTCTGGTGAGATTATTGAGAAGTGAGTTTCAGTTATTTATTAACTTGCATTTGCTCATTAGAATTGTTTATAGCCATATATTCAACCATGCTGAATAAGTCACCCTTCATAAAAACACCAAGAAGCAGGGAGGCCATGTGGCATACACCCAACCCTCCTCACTGATGCCATCTGAGTATGATCACAGCAAAGCCTAGAAAAGTCCATGCTGATGTGTGGGTTATCACAGTGTAGGCTGAGTGTATGACTCTACCCAAGTGCAGTCACCCACTGCTTCAGGTCTCAATGGTAGACAATGTTAACAAGTTTCCCTTGTAATTTGAATTAGGATGGACTGCAGGTTGGGTTTTCTTAACTTTGGAAGGTCCACACTCCTGTGAATTAGCCTTGATTTGGGACTGCTCGTCCTGCTCGAACGGAGGTCAGCAGGTGTGCCCAGACCATACAGGTGAGTTTTATGTATCCTAGAACAGCCATTGACCATAATGAAATATTTGATGGCTGCATTATCCTTGTTTTTATCATCTCTAGTATCTAGCTAGAACACAATCTGTGTGTGTGTCTGGGAATAGATATTTTGAAATTATCACAGTCAGCACTAGAAAAAGGACTGTCCTGCCGCTTCTCAGCTGCCATAATATTGATCCTGTGGGGCTTGATTTGTTTTGTTTGTTTAGTAATCAAGCAGGGGCTTTTTTAGTAATTATGTACTCATCGGGGCATAACTCATTCATATGTGGTCACGACACTCAGCTCCATTACGATTTCTTCCTACTGACTATAAAAGGCATGACCACAGCATAACCTAGGAGGGCATGGTCACTCCTTGTTTCATGCTGCACTCGCAGCTTGATCACTGCAGTTTAATCACTGGTATATAATAATGTGTGAGCTTGAACCACCACATTTCTCAGAATAATTTCTTGGTAGACAGCAGACCTCTAAAGTGCAAATCATTAAGTTAGAGACTTGGTCAATTCCTGCCATTCATTCGTTTCCTTACAGAGCATTGATGCAGTGAAACTCCCATTGCAAAGAACTATCATTAACTAGTGCACATTTATTTGCTTAAGGAGGCTAATAATCAATCATCAAATTCCTCCACTTGTTTTGTGGCATTGTATTTCATCACTTGGTAGGGTATGAAACATTATGATTCTTTACACAAGTTTGTTAACGGAATATTTATTTGAAGAGATTTCAATATAAACAAAGATTTTCTACATATATTTCTTTAAAAAGATTTATTTTTACTTCAACTATTTGCTTTCCTATGAAAAATTTATGTAAAAAAATAAACCAAAAGTGTAAATGGCAAGCAAATGGAATTATCCATCAGATGGAAGGCGTGATCACTCCAAGTTAGGTACACTCGCTTGGGTGGGGTACAGTAAACGTCTTCATTGGTTTATGTGTTTGGTGGATCTCTCTATGTCCCTGTTTGCCCACTACTGTAGATGATTTATCCTTTAAGAAAGAAAAGGAAGGCTGGTATAAATTAGGAATGGTAATGTAAAAGCTTATACCCACTGCATAGAAGTTTTTCAAATTAATACAAGCACTAAATTGCCAACTTTTTTTCCATATACGGCAGGTATTAAACATGACATGCCTGCTAGGGTTGGTATAAAGTTTTGTCAACATTTTTGGCATAGAGGGTCTCAGCCTGGGGTCAATATTTTCTTGACCAAATTTTGTTGTTTCAGTTGCCTTTTTACACTCATATATTGTAACTCAAACATTTCCAGAAAAATGAAATTTGGCAGGCTATTAGTCCATAATGTGGTCTAATGCCTTTGGGTATTTTTTTAAATGTAAATCATTCAGATATTCAAGGTTTGAGGTTTAAGAACTGTGCATACACTTTAACAACTTCTTTTAAAAATATTTAGTATGCATATTTACTACATATGTATCTTATAGAGACTAGAGATTAAACTGGAGATTACTTGCTAAAATATGCAAACTGCTGTCCATGAATAAACATCCTCATGAACTCCTATTGAAAGTTTCTTATTTAAAAGAGTTGTTTAAAACTACAATAAAAGCTAAAGGGAGTAAGATGGGGGAGGAAAAAAAGCAATGTTTAAGTAACTTCAATGGTTTAGCTTGGCTACAGAAAATAAAGTACATTTTTTTTCTCCTGGGATCTAATCCAAAGCCCAGCGAGGTCAAAAGAAGGCTTTCCACCTATTCCCATGTGCACTGGATCTGATCTCTGCTCTGTTGCTCCCTTACTGTGTTATGCTGATGGGCTGCAGCAGCAGCCTACTGAACATGGTACCCAATGCATCTGTCATATGTGTTACATAGGTTTGGGGTAAGTTACTGATGGCAGAGGAGTGTCCTTCTTTCCTCTGTAGATTTGAGTCAGATTTTCACTTTTGCTTTGACATATCAGTGCTTACCAGTTATATGTTATGGTCCTCACACAGTAAAATATGAGAGGAAAACTGTAGAGTACTACAAATGTGCAAATGTCCCAATGGGACCACACACAAAACAGTGTTACGTACCACAGAGCATACCCCAGCCTGAGAGTTCTTCTAGACAGTAACCTCATTTCGAAGTAATTTTTAACATCAGCCTGGGAATACATTCTATAATTTTTGTTCATTACAAATGACAGGATTTGTGCAATCCATAAGCACTGGCGCCATCGCATGCAATGTTCGTTAGAATGCAATTCCTACAGTTCCTGGACAATCTATTCCTTATGGTGATTTCTGGGAGCTTGTAAACTCTCACTAAGATGCTGGCAATATCAACCAAACATCTCAGACACATTGTCTTTCTGAACCTGAACTTTAAAAATGGTGGTTAAACATGTTGTCTGCTTTAGTTTCCTGTCTATCTTCATCATAAGCCAGCACCTGTTTCCAATAAATAATACACAGAGCTGTATCAGCAACACCTTGGCAGCAGCAGCCACCCTGAAAAGCAGAATGCCCTTCAGGACAATACACCTGTGAACACATACAGTGTTTATTTAGCTGAAAGGCAAAACTTAAAGTTACATAAAGCAATTATCTAAAGCCTAATGTATGCCCATTATTAACACAAAGTAACCTTGTTCTTAAAAACCAATAAAAATCTATTTAAAGGCTTTTTCCAAATCCCGAGGAAATGTGTACTAGCACTGTGGATCTGCTATTAGCCTAGGACTTAAATGTCTGATGGTGGGAAGACATGAGGGGGAGGCTGGCTGTGCAGTTACAAAGTAATAGGGCATAGATTTGGAGTTCATTATACACAGAGATGAGAGAAGAAGCCAAATCGTTTTCAGAGAGACTGTTGTACAACAGACTTTTTTTCTTTTTGGTTTCACATTATAAAGTAGCATTTTGTTGCCAAATCATAGAACTACTGTGTTTAAGACAGTGTTTGATCTTTCCATCGCTATGAGACAGTGAGATAAAATGGTCCTCAGAAAAAGGGTTTCTTATTACTAGAACAAACTTTTCATATCCAGTTCATTACCAGCACTGTCCTTTCATGTAACAGCGGGCCTTTTAGCAGCAGTAAGTGGAGTGTGTTGTTTGCAGCAGATCACAGGATAATGCAAATGAAAAAGAATTATTATTAATAGAACGGAAATCTGAGATATGTTCTCAAGTTTTGGTAAAGCAAGTAACGCTAGGGACTCTGTAATTCAAATAAATTGTAAAATACATTTTCAGTTCAATATGCATAGTTTAGAGATTATTTGGCATGTGAACCTTATAAATCACTTAAAGGGGAAGACATTTCCTACTTAGTGTTTCCAAAATTAACACTAAATATGGAAAGTTTATAAATGTGTGCATGTATGTGTATGTTCCTGTATAAAATGCTCATAACTGCTTACATTTTAAAATCATACTTTACAGTACTTTAATTCTTTGTCTGATGCTTCCTGATGCAATTTAAGTGATCAACTTGGATGATTGTAGTTGAAAATGTGTTTTAACACTTCTGTTTGGCTAGACCTGAAAGCTGTGGAAGGACTTGCTAATGTGTATTGCAGCTTTCTTGGATGTCATTTTTTTTCTAAACCCTTGCAATGCTGAACACAAGTACACATAGAGTGATGACACTAGCATGTAGATACTCTCCCATCTTAGATTAAATGGGTTATGTTTTATGAAGAGCAAAATAAAATTCCAAGAGAATAGTATTAGCATAACCTAACAATAAATACCTTTTTTTTCAAATGTTACTAATAAACGTATTTTGTTTCATATTTTATTATCATATAGTTTGAAGTTTAACATAGCTGTATTTTTTCCACTTGACTTTCTTAAAACTGCTCTATTTTCATCTCAGAACAAGCACGGTATGTTTCAGAGGTCCATGTTAAAACATACGGATTAAGTCAATGATTCAGTTTCTAAACCTCCAAATGGTTGTTCTGATTACTCATGCAAATCTATATTTTTGCCAGGTTTCCATAAGACTAATACAAGTCAAATTAATAGGAATATATTTTCTTCTCCTAATGCACATGAGAATATGATTGAATGATGGTCTCCATACACAGATACAAACGTGCTTCTTGATTTCAATTTTCTTGGCTGTGTTTGATTCTAATTGAATATAAATGCTAGAAGCACCCAGCTAAGATTCCAACAAAAAGGAAATTCAGCTATAGCTACAGAATGAAAACTGTTTATTTTCCCCTGGAGTGTTTAGCTTTTATTAAATGTCAATAAATGTAAAACCATGCTTTACTAATCTATGATGTCTATGGGAAATAAGTCACAAGCACAAACCACTGAAGATAATGTTTGCTTTGGTTTAGATAAACAGGTTCCAGAGAACTGAAATCTCTGACAACCATTTAAAACCTACCTCTTGTTTTCCTTTAACATTTGTCAGATCTCCCACTGGTGATCAAAGAATGCCAAGCTGTGGTGTAGCATGGGGGCTGAAAGCAGACTGATGGTTTTAATTCCTCAGTACCCTCTGTGATAAGTTCATCCATTAGTTTCTTTCCTGTTGACTTTTATGCACACTCTTAATTCAGGATGTTACATGTTCTTAAGCAGAAAATGGAATTACAAATGGAAGATGCCATCACCTGGAAGGCTTCCTCTGTGCTGCCTGTCAGAGAATTGCCTTGGGAGTGAGAACCACAAAAACAGCTTGGCGCTGGGACCTGTGGGGAGCCCCACCTTGCTGAAGTGTAAGCTGGGCTCCTCCTGACCTCACGTCTGTGTTAACAGGGATTTTGCTGGCATGTTAGAGTGGACATAAGCACTGTACATGTGAAAAGTGTGAGAAATGTGTTAGTTATGAGAGAGTACACAACCACCGTGCTTCCTCTGGCATATCTTGTCATAGATCCAAGGAGGGTAACGGGAGTGTAGGGTCATGTAGATCAGTCTGGTCTCACCCGAGGGTTCCTAAGTTTGGTTTGATTTGGTGAAGAGACTGCTAAGGCTTTATATACCTGGGTTGCCTTGGGGGAGGGAGTAACAGGGCAAACTATTACTAATATATGGTATTGCAGATGATATGGCCAGGACAGAGGCACTGAGCCAACAGAAGGAGGAGGTTAGAGCTGTGGAAACCTGTTACCCTCTCAACAACTTCCTTGCTGCAGTGTGGTCTCTTTTATGCATTAGCTATCATCACTTGGTTTCTCAAAGTGTGATGTTTGGGTCAGTCAAATGTAGGTCTTGGCTTTGGTCTCCAGTCCGATGGCTTCCAAAAATAGGTAGGAGAAGGGCCCCACCTCTTTTTAAAAAGCCAAACAGAAGAATGTACAAGTGCAAAATACAGTTTGAGTGCAGCAGATAAACAACCACCAATAAGGGTGGGTATGTAACAGATTGTCTACTTGGGGAACATTTTATCTCAGCCACAATAAAACGGGAATAGAGCAAGTGGTATGAGTTTCCCTTATGGCAATGCTTCTTTATTATTATCATTAAATTCATTTTCCCTCATGGAGATACACAAAACAATGAAAGAAAACAATAGGAAAGTTCACAGTATGCAGGATTCATCTTGAATTCACAGGATTTGTGTAACCCATTTTAAACTGGTGTTTGCAGAATGCACACCTGCACATTACCACTTCTGGTAAATAAATTTATTAGCCAAGGAATGTCTGAATGCTTACTGGAAATCCCACGTAAATGCAGTTATGTTTTCTGTTAAGATCACTTTCTGGTAAAAAATGCTATCCCACTGCCATACTCCAGGGAAAAATAAAGCAGTAAATGATGTACAAACATGTAGGAAAAATGCAGGTTAAAAGATTCACAGGGCTTAAAAATGTCATATGCCCAATGATTCAGTGTGTCTTTCCATGTACAATTTAAGCATTCTGTTTCATATTATATTTATGTCAAATCAAATGCTCCACTTAGAGACCAGGACTTTATTAGTGTCTCATTTGTATTGGTTTTTATTTTGAATTAAAACCTAAAGATAGTGACAGAATGACTTCTGATGCTTGGCATAGGATTAATACTTGAGGACCATTCAACTTTGCTAATCATCCATCTTAAGATAATTTCCTTACGTAAAGAGATTGCTCCACTTAGTACAAACTCATTTTTTCACCTCTGAACTGCAAAAGAGCAGAAGGGTGGAAAGAAAGGGAGGGGAGGCAAAGGAGCAAAAGGAGACAGAGCAAAGTGGGAAGCTTTGATCCTTTCACCGAGGGGCTGAGTCAGTTCAAAATGAAAGAATCTCTCACCACCTTAAAAAAAAAAAAGAAAGAAAAAAAAAAAAGGAAAAGGAAGAGAAACAGAGAGAGCAGTATGACAGGAGACAAAAAGTGAAGTAGGAGCCTAACCCTCAAAGGGCTGATGTCAGACTCTGAAGGAGAAGGTTTGCAAGGAACAGAAGAGAGAAAGCATCTTGGCTTCCTAAAATACATTTGAGTAACTTTTTATTTTGTCTTCCTCGTTAGATTTTCCATTTCTTACACTGTCTGAATTATAAAATAATATTGCCATAACTGGACTGAACAGCCTGGAGCTATGGAAAAACCCATGCCAAAGCTATTGGGTAGTCTGCAAGAGGAGCACTGGCCCCAAAGCCTTCAGCAGTAGAAGTGAGCCACCCCATTTCTAGGGAAGAGAGATGCAGCCTGGGTGTGTGTTGGGGTTAGGGGAAGGGGCATTGCTGAAGCCCACTTGACTCTGGATAAACTCAAGAGAAAAGGAGTCTGTCAGCAGCTGGTTCATGACCCATGTGGGACAAATCTACTACAGCTGTGTCCCTGATTTAAAATGAGCAGAAAATTGTAATGTGAGCATAATACAATAATAATTTTTATTATAATTAATAATCAATTATAAATTATTAATAATTTATTAATAATCGATAAGAATTCATGATATATACTTAATAATGAGTATAATTTTGTCATAGCACATTTGACTGGCACTTTATTCCAGCCCAGTGAAATGAATAGGACTTGCCACAGAGCAGGCAGGATCAGTCTTGTAGTTTGCTACCATTATACAGACCTGTTTTCTTTGTTTATACCTTCTTAATCACAATGCCTATCTCATCTGTCAGAAAGATTCCTTTTGGCAGGACAACAAATTTAAATGGATACACAAACAAGCTAATTTATCTGTGCCTGCACTTTTGCCAGGGATCCTAACAGAGTATGAACGTACAGCCCAAGCGCTACTGTGTGCCAGCACTCTTGCTGGCAGTATGTAGTTAAGCATGAACAATCTGTGATTTGTTGAAGACCAGTGAGACTTGTGTCCTTTTTAATCTGTAGTAAGGTCAGTTTTTGTGAAATAGTGATTGCTATATATGTGTTGCTTAGTGTGCTTTTATTTTTGCATGATGGTAACCTCTACAGTCATAATTTATTCTTAAAGAACTACAGTGTAGAAGTAATTATAAACAGCATACAAATTCAGTGCCTGAATAACTGCCATCTTTTTTGCCTACTACCAGCAGTCACTATGCAGACATTTGAATTATAGAAGCAGAACATGCACCTACCCACTGTAATTTATTTCAGTAATTTTCAACAAGATGTCCTCTTTAAAAAGAAATTCCTTGAAAAATCCACGTCAACCCTTCATCTCTCCTCTGAGAAATGTGTATTTATAATATACTTGAGCCAAGAATGGATCATCATTCACATATGCAAAAGAAACATTAAATTACTTCTAGAGTTTGCCCATTCTTATTTTATTCTCTTCACTTTTGTGCACAGCTACACATTAGATGAGTTCTGCTGCTGAGTCTAATAGGACTACCTGGAGCCTCACACAGAAAGGAGTGCTAAGAGCCTGGGTTAACACTGCTGCAAGAATCTGCTAATTTTACAAAGAAACAATACAAGGACTGTCTTGAGCAAGATATAGCAAGGTGCAAGCTTTCTGAATCCTTTTGGAAACACTATTTACAAACATACCAGACCTTTTTTTTTGTCTCATTCAATGTCCATGCTCAAAGAGAATGGATTTCATGTTAATTTAGCTGTATGTGTTTGTTATCTCAAGGAAAATTCTCAAAGCATCAAAAGGCCTCTATATATGAGGTATTTGAAGAAAGCAGACACAGGCACACCAGATCAAAGGTACAGAATACAGTCTGATTAAACTAATTTTTTTAAAAATGCATCCAAAGAAATTTTCTTTGATTCAGGGAACATGAAAACCAAACTACCTTTGAACAAAAAGTTCAAATGAAATCCAATATTTTTTTATCATTTAAGAAATTCAGGGTTTCTAATGTTTCCTTGCTTTTGCCTTTTCATATGTCAATTAGAGTGGGACAGAGCTATTGCATGAAATATATACGGGGTCAAAGCCTAAAGCAGAGCCATCAATAATTGTGTCTGCAGAACATCTGAGTCTTCTTTGAATTTCATGCCACTTTAGAACAAAGATGTTTGCAAAAGTCTCAGCAAGTAGTGACATTTTAGGTTGTTTACTAAAAAATTAACAAAGACCAAATCTTTGAAAAGCACACTGTAAGTCCATTTACAACTATCCCTGTTAATAAAAATAAAAGAGTCTTCTGTTCAGCATTTATCGTGTTTAACTATCACATGGCTGGTCTCACTCGATGTCATCCTGCCAGTCTCAGAAGATGTGAAGTAGCCCAAATATCCAGGACATGAAAAACATTATGGGAAAATTTAGGAGCACATACATATTGTGACTTGTGGAAGCAGTTAGACATGAGCCTTGTCCATATCTTATTTTAGGTAGAATTATAGTATCTGCTCGCTGTATGCTCAACTTGAAAAACTTTGCTTCATCCCTACGTCTTCATTCGTTCTGATGCTTTGGTCACCAATCAACATGCTATAGTTTCTTACCCTTTTTTAATTGAGAAAAATTAAAAAACATGTCTCTGAAAATCTGAAACTTTGGGATTTTTCTCATTTCCATTGACAAGGATTTCTCCAGATAATGGCATACATCTAAAAGTATCCAACACTCACAAGCTTTATTCCTTAGCTGTGCCAACAGCAGCACACTTCTTGGTTGCAGTTTCATAGCTTGTAGGTGAAGAGTCTCCAATAATATCTAGTTTCTAGTCAGGATTTGAACCAGTTTGTAAAGTAAATTCTGTCCTCCTAATTCATCATTTTTCCCTTTTCCTACAAGAAATTGCTTACAAATTGGTTTTCTCTCTGTCAGCTTTGGTTTTCTGACTAACTGGGTGTGTGTGGGGGACGTTAATCCATTTTTTTATACAATTCAATTATCATCCCTTTAACTTCCACAGCCTCTAGACTTTCATCTTCAAACTGTCCTTCAGAAGCTCCTGAATTCTCTGAACAGATCAGCCTTCCTTATGGCATTTGTACCTTGCTGAATCTAACTCTTGCATTCTGGTGAAGGCACCTTCTATAGAGACTCTGCTTCTCTACAATGAAAGGTATGGTGCCTGTCGGAAGTATTGTATATAAAGTCACCAACTCCATCTATTAGCCTATCTTATATGGATGCCCAAATCTTGCTGTGAAAACTGGTAAGCAGAAGCCAAGATTATTAAAAAGTTTCCTAGTAGCAATTAAACTTTACTGGTTATGCATATAAAGATGTGGTAACTATAATCAGCATGAAGACTATGAGCTTTTAGCAATGGCAAGCACAAAAAAATGCAGATAAATGGGTATCAGTGGCTGTTAATGTGTTGCCTGACATAATGACAGAAATAAGAATATGTCTGTTTAAAAGTATATGTTACCCTTTTGATAGCTATCTAATGGCAGTCACTTTGACCACCAGTTGTCTGGTTCTTGCTCATTTTCAGGATGTGGATGCAAACATAAGCTTTGGATTGTGATTATAATAAACAAAATCTTAAAGACTCACCAAGCGATTGAGTGCAAAGGGACTGAAGAAGCTGTCAGACATTCTCATGTGTTGTCTGTGCTGTAATTGTTTCCAGTGGTCAGCAAAAAAAGAAACAGAACCATAAGGTTTTAAAGATTAGGCTTAATGTCTCCCGCATAGTCTAATACATGATATGGCCCTTTCCTGGAACACTCAATGCACTGAAAGAGAATGATGAAGCAGAAGAATGGGCACTATGCCATTGCATCAGATGAAAGGGACGTTGGTGGATATTTTCCATGGGAATACTTGACTGTTAAGCACTTGATCTACTGCCTGTTAGCTCATGGGAATGGAACTAGTAAACTTGGGAAACCTCAAATAAATTCCCATTGTATATATAATATAATCCAAACCAGAATCTTCTCGAGAACAATTGCTAATGATACTGGAAGTCATCCTTGTTTAGTGGAAGAAGAGACAATTTTCTGTGACCCATTTAAGTACCCATTTTTAACTGAAAATTCTTACCCAATCTTTACAAGATAGGAAGTCTGTCATTAGTGAAATCTTCATTTTAGGCATCAGCTTATTAGGGTACCACAAATAATATTTTTAGTATGCATGCTTCTGCCACCCTTGCAATGATACGAGGAACCTTTAAAATTACCTACATGATAAACTGCTGTTTCAGAAGTATTCTCGAATGAGCTCATCTTTGTACTCTATCCACCATAGTCATGGTTTCTGTTACAAACCAGATGAGCTGAATGTTTACCTTAGATCTTTTTTCTAATTTATGGAACAAATGTGTAACAAAGACAAAGTTTGTTTTACGTACAAACTTTTTCACTGACATCTAAAATAATCCAATAATTTTGGAACTGTATGTTTGGAGATGAAGCTATTTTAAAGTTCTTTCTCAGCCCAAAACTGCTAAATTTTTTAATCAGTTGTCTGCAGATACCTCATGCTGAATAAGTCATGCATTTCTAGCTGACATCCCTAAAGGGGTTTTTATTAAGTGTTTAATAGAAACTATTAAGTCACTGGAGTCAGAATACACAGCTAACATATTAACAAGCCGAGAAGAGAAAAACTGAAGTCAATCTCTAAAGAATTTATCTTTTACTTACCAGACCCCAAACAAGGAATCAGCACAGGCTAAAGATAGACATATCAAATATACATGATTTATAAAGTACATATGAATACTTAAATAGTGTGGCATTGCAGTTGGGGACGTGAAATATAATGAAATCTTTACATATGTTCTTTTAGGAAGTAAACTGACTAGTGTCAGTTTAATAAGTTTTCTGTTATAACATATTAATAACAATAACAGTTTTCTTTTTTCTGCCTTGCAGATTTGTTGCTGGTTTAAGTTGTCTTCTCTAACACTTGAAAGCATGTTTCTATATTCATTGTCTAAAACCCAGTATCTCCATTCAAATTTTATCCCAAATCATCTTTCTTCCCCCCTTCTTTTACTTTCACAGGACACAGCCAGAGAATAATGTGTGTCATCTGCCAAAAGAATGCACCCAAATTTGACCCAGGCAACAAGATACACCCCACAGTATATAAAAACCTTAATATTAAGTTGCCAGAAGGATATCTGGCAAGCTCCAAATTAAATGTCTTTTCAGCCAACTTTAGCTACTCTGTTACTCCATAACCTTCCCATGGCACATTACTTGTATGTAGTGGTAAAAAAAATTAAAATCAGTCTGTTGGAAAGACAAGTCTTTTCATAATAACTCCAAGGTGCAGGTGAAACTTCGTTTTCCTATTTAAATTATGCTCAGTTTTCATTCCCCTCTTTGTCTACATTCTTCTCTTTTTTCCTCTCTTATTCTGTCCTTATTTCTGAATGGATTAAAATTAAATTAAATTCTTTAGAAAAGAAGGGAGAGAAAAAAGACACTCATATGCATGTCTTCTGAGCTGGTTTTTTCAATCTCAAAGCTCTTGTAAAAATACTATATAACTAGGCATTGCAAACCAACATTATTTTTGCTGTAAAAACACCATGTGCATGTTCTTAGATATGAGTCTTCTGTACAAGATCTTTTCACGCGTGCAAAAACAGCTGACATTTCATCACTTTCTTGCAGGAATAAACAGAAGAAGCATGGAAGAGAAATCTGCTGCTGTTCTTGTCTGTTTTTCTAGTAACAGATGCTGCTTCTTCAGCATCAGGATTGTGCATGTTGATATGAATTATGAAAGTCTTTTTCTTATATGCTGTCTGCTCCAGTGGCTGTTACTGTGGGAGTTTAAATTATTTCAGTGTGCCCTGCAGTTGTCACAAATTTCTTGCAAAATGAGAAGAAAAACTTGTCTCCTCCTGAAGTCCTCCTGAACTTAATACCAAGTACTAATCTACTGTTTCTCAGACTCCTAGAATGGTTGAGGCTGGAAGTGTGCTCTGGAGCTCATCTGATCCAATCTCCCTGCTCAAGCAGGGCAAACTAGAGCAAGTTGCCCCAGACCATGATGGCTTTTGAAATAATCCATGGATGGAAACTCTCCAGCCTCTCTGGTCAGCCTGTGCTACTGCTCGGTTACCTTTACAGTAAAAAATGCTTCCTGATGTTCCGACGGACCCTCTTGTGTTTCACTTTGTGTCCATTAGCCTCTTGCTCTGTCACTGGGCACCACTGAAAAGAGCCTGCCTTCATCTTCTTTACACCCTCTCTTCAGGTTTTTATATTCATTGCTGAGATCTCTGATGAGCCTTCTCTTCTCTACACTAAAGAGTCCCAGCTCCCTCAGCCTTTCCTCATGAGAGATACTCCAGTCCCTTAATCATCTTCATGGCCCTTCATTGGTCTATCTCCACTATGCCCAGTATTTGCAAGTAAGGGTGGGTTTAAAGCAAAGCAGAGCCTAGGCTAAACATGCTTGAATAAGGCAGCAACACAGTCAGTGAAACAGAAGATAAAAAAGCTGAGCAAATAAATATCAAAGGTAATCTGTTACACCCTGGGTTTTGTACATAAAGCCTTCACACACAGGAATACAACTTGCCCAGTACATGTTCTGCTTCGTTTCTGATGGGGAGCAAGGAGGTAAAAATGGGCATGACAGAGAGAAACTGAGAGATGGGACAGAGAAGAGATGTTTAGAGGTAATGTGCATGTATGGATGCATATGTTCATGTGTTTGTCTGTATGCATGCCTACAGATAGTGTTCTGCTTCTGCTAAGGCACTATAATCTGATACAGTTTCATATATTAAAAGCTGCATTAGTAAAAAGACCTTTTCAGAAATAGACAGATGTGGTACCTATGCCAAAAAAATGATATTGCAAAGGGATTAAATATTTAAGTGGTCAAATTAAACAAGACAGAAATAGTTAGCTTCCCTTGGCCTATAGCTCCTCCACATGAGGCAGCTTGTTTCAGGCTGACAATACCTCATTACTATTAAGGCAAGGAGACAGTAATGTTAGGAACCGGGACATTTCCCAGTCTTTCACTGTTTGACCTTATGTCTTTTAGTCGTAGCTGTGCTAGGGTAGGATCTCCTAGTCTCCCTGTGCCTAAACCTGGGCCACAGCAGAGTGCTTTCCCAGTGCAGCTATTGGCATAGACATGTTTATTCTGGCAAAACTGCACTTCTGCTGCGTAATGTGGGTGAAATAAGCTACCCTGGTAAATACTTTTGTCATAACTGAGTCCACAGCAGGGACTTTTGCTGACACAACAAGGGATAATACTCTTTGACTGATATTACAGTTTGTAATGGAAGCCTGGCCTAAGTCCAGAACCTATAACCTGCTTATTATTATTCTTATTAGCAGTCTTATTTAGATTAAGGCACTGGCTTGATACTTGATTCAGGAGATTAGGAATAGGGATGTGCATATGGAAGAAAACACAGGGGCATGCAGAGGTGTTCCCGCCAGATCAAGACCTATTCCAACACAACTGTGGTGTTTCTGGCACTCAACTTGACTCGCTCAGAGCAAGCTCAGCTATCTTTGGACAGCATTGAGTTTTGCCATAAGAGTAATAGGTCTCTTAAAAGAACATCAGCTGGTGTGAGAGCATCAGCTGTTTTTTTATTCTTTCTTCTTCAGAAGGAAAACCCCCACTTTATAATTACCTAGTCCGTTGCTTGCTTTAGTCTCAAGTTCCATAGCAAAGTAAGTGAGATGTGATTTAGTCCTGTGTTAGCAATACCAATTTATGGTATAAAATGAAAGAAGCAGCTCTCAAGGTCAGCCTAGTTCTTGCAAAGACTGTATCTGGTCCCTTCTTCCCCCTTGCCCAACTACTGTAATTTTCGCAACCTCTGTGTGCACAAGTCCTGCCACAACACTGCTTACTGTGGCACTGCATGACCTCTTTCC
>NW_010157898.1:63104-68745 GCF_000695765.1 Mesitornis unicolor
GCAAATGCCCACTCTGCAATTATCTCCTTCCAGCTTGGATAATGTCTCTGCAGTAAACCTGAAATGAGCTGCACATTGCCATGAATTTTGAACTAGTCTTTTAACATATCAAAAGTATGTCCTGGCACAGCTCTTGAAGCATCTTGAGTTAGGTTATTCAGTCCAATCCACTTAAAACACAATGGCTTCATAATCATGGGAAGGTGTGCTCCTTCTCATTCCCATTTCACCTATCAGTCACAGAGATACTGTGCAGTTGTGGTGTCTTGTGATAGATATGGTCATTCCTCATGTGGCATCCCTATTTCTCACACAAGGTATCCTAGATGGTTTGCTGACCCTATTCTGGACAATCTATAATTACCATGCCAGAGAGACCAAGTTAAATCTTCCAGGATCTACTACTAAAGCATAAAAACTAGATTCTGTAAACCTCCTGCAAATTTTAAACAAAATACCAGAGATTGTTAAAGTCCCTAACTAGTGAAAATTGGCTTTGCAACCACCATAAATTGGAAATGGAATAACAAATAAATTGGCAACATTTCAGAACCTGATACCAGGTTCTGAAAAATAACAAAAACATTTGCAGAAGAATTGTATGGCACTGGGTGACTGGTTGCTAAAATGACAATAAACACACAGCCCTGCACAGACTGAAAGGGAGGCACTGAAGTACTTATGAGCACTCTCAAGGGACACCTGGAGCCATAAGAGATATGTTTAGGAGAACATCAGTTCACAGCCAAGCTAGACAATAAGGAATTATTAGGAAAGAAAAACAAAATTGAGAACCACCTTGTACCTATATTTTGAATACCAGCTACAATCCTCTTGTCCTACATTTCAAAAATAGTAGAACCAAAATAAGTACAGAAAATGGTACCAAAAACTGGTCAGCCCTGCAGAGTGGCAGGCACAGAAGGATGGGCTGCATAGGGCACAGTCTCCTTGCTATCAGCAACATCAGAGACAGAATGCAGCTCTTGATGGACCTCTGGTTGGCCTTTGCCTATTGGGGTTTTTAATACATAAATCCTTGATGGAGCTAGATCTGCATGACCTTGAGAAGCTGGTAGGAAACCTAAAGAACAGGCCAAATAGGAAAAAGAAAACAGAAATAAAATATCCACTGTCTCTGAAAGAGCCAGCTGGAAAAAATGTTCTGAATAAAGAATTGCAGTCAGTGGAAGTAGTGAGGTGCAGTTGGATTAAACTAGAGCAGTTCTGAGTGGACATTGTTAAAAACACGCTTGCACAAGCAGTATCTTCAGTATCATTCACAAAGCTGCTAGTGTCAGTGAAGCTGACTTTACCCAAAATAATGATGCCTTTTTCTACATATAAGTATTCTCTAGACAAAATTAGCAGCAGCAACTCCAATATTCTACAGTGCCTATCTGGAAGTCAGCTGGACGTACAGCCACTGGAGCTGCATCTGAAGTCTGGTGAGCAAACACAGCAGCTGCAGAGCCTACAGTGATCCCAAGTGTCAGATGACCAAAGTACTAATACAGCAAATTGCTGGAAAAATGCTGAGTACAATACATCATTGCTTCCGTATTATTTGTGCTACATTTCTCATTTGTGGTGTCATGTCTGATTATCACTATGGCTTTGATCACAGAGGGACCTGGCAAAGGACCTTTCTAACCACACTTTACATTGTTCTTTCCATGACCAGCCTTGGCATGGTCAGAATCTCCCTGTGCAGGTTGCCTGTTTGCCACATGTTATCTTTATATATACAGACATATGTACATGCCAATTAATAAGTTAATTTAGCGCAAGAATTTGATGGTGAGACAGAAGACCCCAAGAGAAAAGTTCTTTCCTGTTGAGATAAAGCAGCAACTCTGTTAGCTTAAGCCAGCAGAGACTTTTTTTTGTTACTCAGAATTGCTTAGACTGAGATTTTCTGAACATCTATGCATTTGAAAAAGACTAAACTATTTGAAAGGAGCTATTAGCATGCATGCTTTAGCCTCACTTCTTTTTCATGTTTGGCTCTTACAGAAAAATACCAGATTTTGATATGAACATCTGTTTCATGTTTTTCTAAATGAGAGCTTAGTATGAAAATTAACCCCTGAATTTTTGGTTTCAGAAGCCTTCTAGCTCTTCAGCATGCCTTGAGGAGCCTTGTCTTAGTAGTATTGCTAGGAAATCAGCTCAGCCTATGGTTGCTTTTTCTTCCGAAAACAACTTGGCCAACACTGGATGTGTTCAAACATTTAATGGAGATGTTTTTCACATAGTCACCATTAGCAGTTGTCACCTCTTTTTACCGAGACACCCCAAGGGCAGTAACTCAGCTCTCAGTCCCGTGCAACCTCATTCAACTTTTATCACAAGAAAATGTAGGAAAATAGCAATCATATTTGCTCTTTTCAGAAATGTGTTTTAGTTTCTAACAGGCCAAGCAGATGTTTAGCAATGGTGAAATCGCTCTACAGAGCTCAAGTCTGAGCTTGATTTAGTGGGGAGTTTCTTCTCCCTCACCAGAGGACTAAGGCATTAGACACTAACATATTCTCACCTATGAAAACAAAGGTAATTTTCTAAACTTTTGGTTTAGGGCACATTAGCTAAAGGTAAGGACAACTAGCGAATCTCCCCCAGTGCAGGAGTTGCTTTCAGTGTGGGTGCACACCCAAAATGCCAACAATTTTCTGACAATTACCCAAAATCTCAAGCCAACACCACCAGACCTTTGGTACCTCCTGCTACAGGCTGGCTCAGGAATCGTGCAAATGTGATCTTTCTTTTTGACAGATTGGGAGTTCCCATCCATAGTTAAAGGTGGACTACACAAGGGGGAAGAAAAGAACTTAAAAAAAAATAAAGATCTTGTATGCATTTTAAACTCTTTCAGAATGTTTGAGTTCTACATGGATGAGTTTCAGACACAAGGCATCTCTCACCAGTTTGGCTATCTGTGGTCATAACAAGGTTCTGCATCAGCTTCTGGAAATGGTAGGTATTTTGTTCTGTTATTATATTAAGAAACCATTTTTCTTTTACCACAGTGAGAAAGTTTTGTGCATAGTTGCACTGAGGACTTAAAAACTCCAGTACTAACATCTTTCAAAGCTCATAAGACGCTGCCTTTAAATATATAGATGATGTACAGTTTTCTTTTAATACCTGTTGATGTTTTGGTTTGGTTTTTTTACATACTACCATTGTATTTCTGAGGCCATCAGTGACATCCAGTGGCTAACTAGATTAAGTCTAGACATGTTTTATAAACATATGCCTACTGCTTTCCTTAATTAAAAAAAAAAATCAATTAAAATGTTAATCATGCAGTTGATATTTTCAGCTTAATTGTGTCATAGGTATCACAGGAATCGCCCTGCAGGAAAGCTCATGAGATTGGACCCTCACTCTATTCCCCTCCCTTTGAACTGCTGAAACTCAGATATTTGATGGGAGACACAAGGATGTGAGTTGGACTCTGCCTCGTGCCCGTATTACTGAGGTGAGTCTAAACTGAAGCTGAAATCGCTCGGTGTTTGAGTTGGTGCAAAACTCTAACTAGATGTTTTTATTCTTGATGCAAGTAGACATGAATCTCAACACAAGTGTGTCTTGTCTTTTTTGTTTCATTAATGAGATTTCATTTTCACTAACTTATTTTAAACAAGCTACTGTAAAAGCATTTAATGGGAAAAGCAAGGGAAATGCAAATATTTATTCACCCCAAATAATATATCTGGATAAAAAACAAGCACTACAGAACAGATAAACCCCCACACTACAGAAATATTAGTCATACTGTATCTTACAGAAATGCAAAACCAAAAATAGGTGCAGTAACAAATTTCCAACACTGAATTTTAAGCTTATTTGCAGTGAGTGATCGTATTATTTACTCTGTTAATAGTCTTCATTGGGTAAAAAAGAGGTGTTCTGGAGAAGGTGGTTGACAATGTTCAACCCCTTCAGTGGTGACAGGAAGGCAGCACAGGGGAGCTGTATCTGGCCCCTGCAGTGCAGCCCTGGCTGTGGGTGGTGAAAGTGCACCCCCTCCTTCAGTCCATCCCAGTGGCAGCCAGGGCACTGAATTCAGTTGAGTCTTGTTATCTACATGTAAGTATGCCACATGTGGGGAAAGTGAATGGAGGTGATGTTTGCCCTCACATGGGTAGCCCATGTGAAAAATAATATGAATGATATCTGATAAAAATTATTATATTTTTGTTTGTAAAAGATCTTTTTAAATAGAACTATAGACTCACATATATAATGACTATAATAGACTAACAACAAGTCACATGGAAAGGACGAGGGGCAATGGACACAGGTTGCTTCTGTGAGATTCTGACTGAACTGTAGAAGAAATTTTTTTACCATGAGATCAATCAGACATTGAACAATCTCCCAGGGGAAGCGGTAAATTCCCCTGCACTGGTCATTTTTAAGAGTCAGCTTGACAGGGGCTGACTCATCTCATTTAAACTGTGCTGTTACCTTGGGAGGTTGGACTGGATGATCCTTGTGGTCCCTTCCAACCTGGGATTCTATGATTCTATGATTCTGTGATAAGTTAGAAACCAAACCTTTTGTGTGAAGTTCCCAGGACATAGAGACTTCAACTGCTGATTTAGTGCTACAAAGCATGGACAATAGTACCAATGGTTTTTACCTTGCATTCCAACAACAGTAGCAGTCATTGTGCTACTAACCCATCTGTTTTGTGGTGCCTCTCATCTTTAACTAGATAGGCAGTTTTCCTGTGACGTGTTCCAATAAGACTTTACTTTACTTTACATTTTGCAAAGAATTGAAGAACTAAATGCAGTACATTGGAAAAGGATATTAATGCCAGCTATTACCATTGTCATATTTGTGATTTGTTTTTCCCTCGTTATCCTTTCTCCATAGCTGGCACAAACTAAAGAAATGGGGCTGCTTATGAAAAATAGTTGCGGTCATCAGAAACAAGGAGAAAAAAAATAATAAATTCATTCCAGAACTCTTGTTTAGAATAAAGTGCTTTACTTCTGGTAAGTATAAGTATGAAGTAGCAGTGAACAAGAACTAAATGTCTGTTGTTTATTAGTCCACCAGATAATGAACTAACAATACTTAAGGATTATAGCATGTAAAGATGGAATTTGTGCTCATGTATACTATTGACAAGGGCAAAGAGCATCTAAGAAACTGAAACTTACTCCACATTTAGACTGATACCATCAGAGAAAGAACTGTCCCTTTGGTTACAGTATTTTAAATTCCTTTAAATATATAAACAACATCCATTTAACTAGTCAAGAGATGCCAAAACCAAACTCCTGGTTTCATAAGCTTACATATTTGAAGTGCACTAAATAGACTTTAAATTGAAAGGTAATGGATGTTTACTAAGCTTTCTTGATTCTTGCCAAGGACAGACTGACTTACAGAGCAGACAGCCATAGCAAATATGCCACCTTCTCATTGGAGGCAGAAATTTTTCATCTTCTCTTCACACAATCCCAGTTCCACTTTCACCTCTTACACTTCCCACAGTGGCAAGCAGTCACTTAAATGGCAGCCTTGTGCACCTGGCTGCCAATGAGCAATGGCAGGGGACTGCAAATAAGTACACATAAATACCTGTAGATAATTTTAACTCTCTCTCTATATATAATAT
>NW_010157899.1:0-7378 GCF_000695765.1 Mesitornis unicolor
GAGGTGAGGCCGGTGCTGCTGCCCGGGCCTCTGCGTAGCTCCTGGAGGTGAGAGCGGGCCCGCCGTGCCGGTCGGTAGGGCGGCGGAGAAGGGGTCAGTCATAAGGGACAAAGAGACTTTTTGTCTCCTCTCAGGCCTGAGGAGTTGCCAGTGTGCGGTGCCGTATCGGAAATTGTGAGTTTACAGTTTGGTAGTGGCAAAAGAGATTGCTGCGAAATTAGGCAGGACCCATAAAGGCCAGTCTTACTCGCCACCAGTGTCCGGTGTGTGTAGCAGCTGGGGTGTAAACCTTTGAAAGAATGTTTATGTCAATGACTGCAGGCAGGGGAAACTCATTCTCTTATGAGGGAAGCAAGAGAGGGACAAGGTGCGTTATCTCCCATGAAGCTTCCATAGCTGTCTTGGGTCCTATCGGCTCAGACTTTGCAGTCTGTTTGCAACTGTCTACATAGAAATTCTTCTAAAAAACTCAACTTTCTCCCTCTTTTTGCTATATTGTCTTGGTAGCCTGGATATTTGGTAAAACTCTTCATGTAGGAGTGCAATTCAGAGATGGAAATCTTGCAGTCTAGAATGAACAAAGTTGAGCTGAGGTTTTAGTGCATGGCCTGCAATGTAGTGTAAGTGCTGTAATGGTAAAACGTGTGAGTGGTGCTAGGAGAGAGAATTTACTTCATTTCCATGCTCTTGTGGTTTTGATCTACCGTATTATTATGCTTATAAACCAAGTGGTAAGATTTGCACGGTGCTTTTTGGTGTTATAACTGTTTGTTAGAGTGTACATAACAGCGTGAGCCTGTGGCGTTCAGAATCGGTCGCCACCTAAAAGCTGATCAGAAGTGTCTTACTGTAGGAAGAATCCTGTCCTGTGGAAATGCCTGTATTTGCACGTATGTGATGTCGTTAGCCACCTAAAATTAACATGGAAAACAAGTTTAAACTGTGCAGCAAATATCCAGCTTTCTCAATAATCCATGGTTTTGCATTATGTTAGTCCAAACCTCAAATTTCCTATACAATCCTATTTGGAAGTTTTCCTCGTTACGGTTTTTAGAGGAATGCACTCAGTAGAAATTAAGATTTTATTTACAAATCAGTAGATGATAAACCATAACCAACAGTCTGCTTCTGCACTGTAAACAAGAATTTTAAGCTCACTTTAAAATGCAGCCCTAGCTCTGTGTTCACTACCTGACGTTTTTCTGATACTGTGGCTCTTCTTTAAGTTTTACATTTGAGGGCAGTCTCATGAGAACATTTGTTGTGTTTGGTTCAGCACTTCTGTGTCTTCTCTCTGTCCTTTATCTGTTTTGTCTTTGCAACCTTCAACACTTTGTGTATCTGTGGAGCGTAAGGTAAAGGGAATGATCAAGCCCCGCTTCTTTTCTTATCAAGATGTCATGGTTTAGGGCTGGGCCAGCCACTAAATCCTAGACAGACACTCTCTATTAACTCCTCTCCCCTCCCCAGAAGGGAAGAGAAAAGAGAATCAGGGAGAGAGACTTTACAGGTTGGAAAATAAACTAACAGATTTAATGAAACAATAATACTGATACTACAGGATAATAATGTAAATAGGAAAATAATGGAATATATACAAATATGTACAAATATCTACAAAACCAATATAAAATCCTCCCCCCCCCAATGATGAATACGTCACCAGAGGCTCTGCAGAGCCAGGCACTGGAAAACTCCCAGACCAAACCCAGCAGCAGTGGGAGCTGATGCAGGACACACAAATCAGGATCAGCGACAGACGAACGAGCAGGATTCTGCTCAGGCCTCAGCCTCTGCAGGATCAAGACAGACAGAAAGGTCGACATGGAAGGAACCGTGAAAAAAAAAAAGGATCGAGACCCTCGTGATCCCTCGGCTTTATACCGAGTATGACGTGTGTGGGATGCAATACCTCGTTGGTCAGTTTTGAGTCTGCTTCTTCCCCCGTAGGTGCAGACACAGCACCCAGGATGAGACAACTGACCTTGAGCATATCTTCTAGCAGCGCTGTCTGGGAAAAACATGCTGCCAGTTTTTCAGCAAGTTCAGTCACTTAAAAGAGACTGAGCTGAAAAGTAAAATCACTAAATAGAAAATCAGTTCTGTTTAGTTCAAACCAGGACACAAGATTTCTTTTTTTCCCTTCTCTGACGTTTTTTCCTTTTCTGTTCTTTTGCAGCATTGTTAGTACCTGTGAGATGATCCACCAGGCTCTTCTTATGCAGCGTTGTTAGTACCTGTGAGATGATCCACCAGGCTCAAGTGTGAAAGCACAAGGCAAAATTTCATAGAGCAATCGCTTCTGTTGAAGCATTACATTACTGTGAAGCTACCGTTGCTGGTGCTGGATCTGCGCATGACTGCTGTTCACTCAGGGAGTGAATCAGTAATCAAGAAGCACGATGGGAGCACTTACTAACAGCAGAAAAGCAGGAATCTGTGGCAGAACTGCCCTTTGAAAATTGTGGCAAGTTCTCTAGGTAGGTAATAGTGTAGAACTAGTGATGGTTTAACAATTCTTGAATTGTATTTGGCTTTGCTACACATCTGTAGTTTTAAGAGTTATTAATCAGCCGCACTTCAGTAACTTTTTCTTCATTCTTGTAGCGCTTATATTCAGTGATTAAATTCAAGACATGGGACCAATGAAATATAAGTCAAGTGTGTCCTCGGTGTCCTGTGGTCTGCAATATCACCATTCTTTGATAAAGTGGAGCCCCAAAATGAATTTACACATCATGCGGACTTACTGCTCATCGGCACCTAAGAGGCCTGAAGCCAAGTCTGCGGTAGAAGCGGCCACGGCTCTTCTGAATCGGTTGACGGAGGCTGGGACCGTTATGGGAAAAAACTCCCTTCAAAAAGTGTCTGCAACGTGCAAGAGTTGGTGGGAGAGATATGAAGAGTTTGTTGGAATTAATGAAGTTCGAGAGGCTCAGGGAAAAGTCACAGAGGTAAACATAGAGACAATTATTATGAGAGAAGTTATATGAAGTACAAACACTGGCTGTGAGGCAAAAAGGAGCCTCCAAGGAGGATGGTGTCCTTTTTTTATTGTCTGCTTTGTCTGTGCAGGTAGAATGTGTTACAGTCTGTGCATGTGAGTAAATACAGCTTCTCTCTTAGAAGAAAATGGAAAGTGGTTTGGTTTGCTTTGTTTTGCTTTGTTTTTTTGTTTTTCGGAAAAAATCTCTTATAATTAGTGATTTAGATCTGCTTGTCTGCTAATAAGTCTCTTAAGTCTCTAAAATAAATATTCTTTCTTCTCAGGCTGAAAATGTCTTCATGATCGCTCGAGGGATAGTACGACAGGCTCGTGAAAATGTAGAAGCCCAGCAGATTAAACTGAAGGAAATTCGGGACCGCTTAGACAGGGTCTCTCGAGATGACACCCAGTATTTGGAGCTGGCTACTCTGGAGCACAGGTTGCTGCAGGTAATTTGTTGGTACTTGAGCACTGGCAAATACGATGAAAATTTGTGTGCCTTGCTTCTGTCGCTAGAGACTGGTTTTGCAGATGCAGTTCAGTTCTGAGATACAGCGATAGGAGTCGATTTCTGATGACACTTGGTTTAGTTAATTTTTATAGATTATTTGATCTGCTATACAGATTGTATATATTAATGTTAAAATATAGTAACAAATTTGGAGAAGAAAGCTGAAGATAATGATCTTAGAAAATTGTTTGAGTGGTGACCTGTACGTGAGTAATCAACAAAAAGCTTGGATTCAATGAATTAACCTTCCATGTGATGAGAGAAGCTCCTTTCTGGTGGTTAATCCATGAAAACTCTCTCAGCCTTCTCTGTGGCTGCAACACCCAGGCAATTCATTAAAGCTTTTGTCGGAGCAGCAAGAGTGAGGCTGCCTGGTGAGGGAGGGCAAGCAGGAAGATGAAGGTGACCATGGCACAGGCTGGGGCAGTACAACACCAACAGGACGCAGTCCTACAGCACCTCAGCTGGATAAGTCAAGCAGGGCTGGGGCAGGAACATATTTATTAACAATCCATCAGCCAAAGTCAATCCAAGAAATCCAGATGAAACTGCAGGAGTGGCAGGGAACAGGCCTGGAAACAGAGACACCGATGGCAAAGCTCAGGCAAAGGAGTGGGTGCCTATGCATGAGCTTAAATTGAGCTGCTGGATCCAGTGGGTAGAGCATCAGGAAAGAACGAGAGAGCTGCCCTTGCCTAAATAAGGGGTCTTGTCTGTGCAGATGAGACTTAGAGAGAACAGAGCTTTGTGTGACGGTGAAGAAAGGTACAACTCAAGTCTCCACTGTCCGTAAGGTGGAGGTGCCACCTTACAAAAGAAATACATGCTTGGAAGAATGAGAAGAATTCTGGGAGATGCAGGGAGGAAGGGGAGACATTTCTCTGTGAGCAGGGTAAGAGAAGGCAGAGGAATAAGAAGCATGTGTGTTCATGAGGTGACACAAGACATCCTTTTCAATCCTGTTTTCAGTTCCCACTTGAGGGATTTAGAACTGGAAGCGAGAAATGTGGTAAAGGTGGTGTTGGGAGAAGTAAGCAGGGCTGAAAAAGTGTGCATTATGGGGAGAGAAAACCATGCCACTCTTATTTCTTTTCTGTCATCAGCATGTGACAGATTCTTGTGCAGAGGATCTCCAGCTCTAATTCCTGATGACCTTTTCCACTTCTCAGTTTTGACTTTAAATGATGTCTCATTGACTTAAGTAGGATTATTAAAGAAAATCCCACATTAAAAGGCACATTTCTGAAACAGAACTAATGGATGTTCTTAATTTCCATTCCTTCATCTGCACTGGGGCTTTGGGGTTTTTTTTAGTATAGGCTTTATAGCATCATATTATAACATCTCCTTCAAATCACTGTATTTTTTGCAGGAAGAGAAGAGGTACCGAGCTGCATATTTAAATGCAGAAGAATCTGAGAGAGAAAAATTCTCTCTCTTCTCTGCAGCTGTAAGGGAAAGTCATGAGAAGGAGCGAACAAGAGCTGAAAAAACGAAGAACTGGTCTATTATTGGTTCTGTACTGGGAGCCATTATAGGCGTTCTTGGGTCAACCTACATTAATCGAGTAAGGCTGCAGGAATTGAAAGTCTTGGTGCTTGAAGCACAGAAGGGCCCGATAAATTTGCAAGAAGCCATCAAAGAACAGGCGTCCAGCCATTACTTACAGCAGAAGGATCTCAGCGATGTGATAGCAGACCTGAAAAGTATGCTGCAAACAAGGACATCCCAGGAAATAAAAGAAGGCGCTCTGTCAACTAAAGAAACCAGGAATGACTCCATAAAAATAGATTCTCTTTTACTTCCTTTAAAGGAACAGCTCAACTACACTAAACAAGTCAGTTCATGTCTAGGGAGTTTACAGCAGCAGTTGAACAGTCTGCAGGAGAGCGTAGCGCAGATGATCGCTGAGATGCAGGGCGTTAAACACGCAGTTCACTCTAGGACTGCAGAAAGAGCGATGCCGAGGTCTTCAGTGGAGGGCAAGGGCCAGGGCCAGGCCTCTGCCGTCAGAGATGTGATTTTAGAATTATGCGATACCGAGCGGAGACTGGAGACACAAATCAAGAGGAATTCTCTTTACAGCACCGCGGTGACCTGCGCTGTGTTTGCTATTACTCTGCCAGTACTCTATATTATACTTAAAGGGAACTGATCTCTAGTTGCCACAGTTTACTGGATTAATAAAAGTCAACTTGCACTCTGAGTGCTTAGAGTACAAGTCGAAATAAAGCTGCGTTAGCATTTCTCGTGATGCTTTCTCCTGTGCGTTTGGAAAACTTGTAAAGACTTGGTCCATCCACTGCTGCAGGCTCCGTGTTCACAGCCTTGGTCACGCGTTGTGGTTTTTAACTCCTCGAGCAAAGGAAGTGCCACAGTTTCATCTGTTGATTTCATTCACTTCTTCACTCTTTCACTGTCTGGTCTTGGACTTTCCCTCTAGAGTATTTGTGATTTTCTGTTCAAATTATTATTTTAATCTATCCTTGATTTAAGTGCTTCTTGCACTTTATCATTTTGCTCCTGATTTCTTCCTAGTTTTGCAGTTTGTCCAAACACGAAACATTAGGAGTCGTTTTCCCAAGCAGGTAGAGAGATTTGACCTGAAGTTTTTGTTTTGCTTTTGTGTTTGGGTTTTTTTTTAAAATTCTTTTAAAATTTATTTTATCCTAGATACAATGCAGTAACTTGCAATATGACAAAAACCAGGAGCCATGTAAATAAGGCTTGAAGTTACCATGATACAATGTAGCTGTATGGCCAGATGATGCATTTTAAACACCTTTACCATGTGGTAACTTTTTCCTAGGATGGTTTCTCAGGAATTACCCAGAGGCATTTCAGGAGCTTCACCCATTTATTACCCACAGCTCCATGTCCTTTAAGGCTTACAGGCAGGGGAAGAGAAAAAAGTTTCAGATAGAGATGTATTAAGTCTGATGATGTTTATTCTGCAGATGCAAACCAATTATCCTTTTTCTACAGACTCCTTAACCCAGCGTTCCCTGGGTATTTTCTGGGTTTAGTAACCATTTATGGAGCAGTCGCTTTCTTATCTGTACTAGTGTCTCACTGGAACTTTCTCCATTTTTTGTTCTTTTTTCAATTTGGTCGTGTCCAGAAATTGAAATGCTACTCTGCAGCAGGTGCTTTAATTTACATTAATGGTAATAGCGTTATGCAAACTACTCCAAAATAATATTTGGACAAAAGTGAAAAGTCCCGTGGTTTGGTTTTGCTGGCAGGATGAAGAATGGCCGACTGAGGAAAGATGCTTGTCTAAACAGCACAACATCAGTGTCCGTGTGTGGCCTCACACCAAGTTGTTGGTGTTGCTGTGATAGGAAAGACTTCTCTCCTTGTGATGGCAGCAGATGAGCAAATCGGATGGGGAGCTCCTGCTCTGTGAGCACTCCTGTGACACCTTTGCAGATGGAGTAACAACCTCACTTCATGCTCTGATGCCTTTGTGTATGCATTTCAGAATGACTGAGCTGTATTTAGCATACAGTCTGCTATGGGGTTGTTTTCCTATCAGCTCTTTCAAGTTTCTTCTGCCCAGTAACCATATTAAAAGAGTTTGAGTTTTTCATTATAAGCTCCTCTGACTTGAAGATCTTTCGGTCAGGGACATTTGCTCTATGAGGCACTAACTTATTTGGTATCATTAGGTGCTATTATAACATGACTGAATAAACAAATGATCTTAGGAAAGATCTGTGGTGATCCACTGCCTGTAAGTATGCAGAAGGTGGTTTTGGGAAGGACCAAATATATTGATATTATATTGGTTATTTGGAGTGTAAAGTGAATAACAAGCATCTGTCAGGGAAGCTGTTTCATCATGTGGCCTTCAACAAGGCCAAGTGCCAGGTCCTGCA
>NW_010157900.1:0-10203 GCF_000695765.1 Mesitornis unicolor
GATGTGGCCCGGGCCCTGCCCTCGGCGCCCCGCTCCTGCCAGCGCCCCCTGCCTCTAGCGTGAGGTAATGCGGGCCCGCCCCCTGCGCTGTCCCCTCTTTGCACCTCCCGGGATGGGGCTTCACGGCCCAGCCGCTCCCCCGAGGAGGGAGTTCCCCCTCAGAGCCCAGAGAACGGGCTCCCGTGTCCTTCCGCTGGCCTCACGGAGACCATCTCCATCCCTGGGCGGGTGTGGGGCTGTGGCTCAGCCCGCAAACCGTGGGACCCCATCCGTTGTTGGGGGGTCGCCACAGGCACCCCCGGTGGTCTTGGGGAAGTCTCATCATGGGCAAGTGGCGAGGAGAAGGCTGTGGGGGCTAGCGATGGGGACTGTTTGGTGTGTGTAGGAGCAGGACCAGGGGAGTCAGTGCAAAGCAGAGAGCAGAGCCATCCTGTCCCTTCCCAGGTCCATTTTTAAGTCCAGGTAATGCAATGTTTTGCTACCTGTGGTCCTGCGGAGGAGGTGCAGGGCCTCTGCCCCTGCCACAGCTGGAAGAGATGGCACCTACTGTGCCCTCCTCATCCTTCCAGCATCCACATCCCTGCCAGCCTCAAACACCCACAGGAGCTGATCCGCCACTGCCCAAACTCTGAATTAAGCAGAACTGACTCCAGATCCTCCTGCTTTGATCTCTGGGACAATGAAATGCCAATGTGTGGGTGACACTCCCTAAAGAGTTAAAAGCCTTGGGTTTGCATCTTTGTCCCGTAGAATGCGGGGATCCCACCACCTCCTTGAGGCCCTGGGTTTAGCCATCCTCCCTGCTTCTTCATGGTCGGCCCTCAGGTTGAAAGATTTTTCCTTTCATTAGCAGACTGAGTCAGGTAGTCCCGTAAATATTCACTGTGAGATTTACCACATGGCCAAAGCAGAAGCACAAATCCAACCTGTCACAAGTCCAGGATACTTTTTGGGGAAGGTGAGGGCTGGAAGGCCAAATCTTTAGTGTGGAGGAACTGTGGTGGACACAGGAACTTGGATGACATCAAACACCCATTGCTTTTCCTTGATGTTCTAAATAGCCAAGAACTGACTGAACCGCCAGCATATGGTAGGACAGCCCAACACTTCCATAGTGCAAGTTCCTGTGGGGCTCTTCTGACTTCTCCCAACATTCGGAGCCCAGACTCTGTCCCTTGGCATCCTCACCTGAAATCTGCCATTGTAAGATGCATAAAGAAGGTCCCCATTCAATTTTCAGGTTGAAAGTTTCAGTGTCACCTCTGATAAATTACCTTCAATTCAGCCCTAATGCAGTATAAAGTACCAAATTCTGTTTTATTTCAGTTTTCATTTTATTCTACTTTTTAATTATAATTTTTCATTAAGCATCTAATCCTGTCCTAGCATTTCTCATTAGTAAGGCTCAAGGTGCTTTACAAAAGAAGTAAAAATATGATTATTCCAATTATCCTTATTAAGGCTTAGGTTTTGGGCAGCTTCTGAAGATAATAGAGGTCATAAATAATTAAGAGTGCAATCTAATGAAAAGAAATTCCCAGTTGTAAACCAAAGGGCCACACTGAAGAAGCCAGTCTTCAAAGGCACAGCCTTGTAACCTAATCTTCCTAATGGGAACAGTGTCCCATTAACCGCAAATCTTCACTCTCCTGACCTGTCTGCCCGACAGCAAGTCCTTCCATGTGCCTGTGGAAGGGAGGGAGAGGGTCAGGGAGCTTCAGGCTGGAGAGCGTTCTCCTGTGAAAATCCCTTATCTTGTCATTTGAATAAAGGTCTCATGTCACTTACCGAAATGTACAGCCTGACCTCAGCAAGGTTAGGAGTAGGATTAATTTGGAGTTTTTTAGCAGAAAGAGTTACTGGAAATTAGAAGCGTCACTCAAACTGGAGTCCAGAAGTTACAAAGAAGGTTGTGGCCTGGATCCAGTTCATGCATGACCTAAATAGGATTCTGACCCCAAAACTTGCTCTGAGCACCTTGTCAAATTTCATCAAAGTTGGACATGAACTTCCGCGTTGGGATTTTAGGCTCTAGATTGCTTGTGCTAAACAGGGTTTGTGTATGCGGACACCTGCATGTCCCCACTGGAAGCTGACTGTCTCGGGACTGCTGTTTATCTACAGAATTCAGCAGTAGAGCTGCGTGGATGAAATCCCTGTTCTCATTCCAAATACCTGCTGTCACACATTACTCTGTGGGAATGTTTTTGCTGCGATTTGTGGTTACGCAGTGTTCAGCAATGACCTAATTGCAACGTTCTCATTAGGCAGAGAAATTTCTGAGTTTAGCTTTATAGTTTACCTTCTCAGTAAGTAAATAATTTCTCGGTAGCACTGTCTACCATCTGTACTGTCACTTCAGCCCAATGTTCTGTGAGGGATCAGAAGGCATTTTGAAGCGTGTGTATCTACAACAGCTTCTCACACTTTACCACTGTAATGTCTAACTTAGCTCATAGCAAGTATAGACCATCTTATTGATGAAAATGCCTGAATCTGATGACCTATAGCAGCTTTCTTGCACTAAAGAAACTGCACCTGTGTTAGTTTGAGGTAGGGTGGTTTCTTTGAAAGTTAGCGATATACGAGCAGCTACAAATAAAGCTGAAAAAGGCCAAACTGCCTCCCTTACTGTCTCATTATAAGCTTTCATCTTGGCCAGGGAACGCTGGTGTAATTTTCAAATGTAACTCAAAGGGATGTTGATTGTGAGTTACATAAAAATGAGTCCCTAAGGGTCTTGGAGAAACCTATATCTTGATCTATCTGTGCCGTAATTTCTATATTTGTACTGTGTTAAACTGTAGTTCCATCCCATATGCAGGAAGCTTTGATGAGCGAAGCTAGCGAAGCTCCTGACTGGAGCTCCAAGTAATGCTGGTGGTACTGGAAATGTACTACAAATGACAGAAGGGAACCTACAGAATTAAGGAAGCAGGGACTGCAGACATTTTGAGCGGCAGAAAGAGGGAGGGTGAGAACAGAAGAAAGGGGGCAGGGACAAAAGAAGGAAAAATATAAAAGAAAAAGCAGGAAGAAAACTAAGCCAGCACCATCCTAGGTGACAGATCAGAGTGGTGTGGGTGAGGCTTTGCATTTGAACCAAGTTTCCCTAAGAACATTCTCATATGGCACTTATGGGAGCGAGGAGAAGGGACGAGGGCTCCTAGAGAAGTGCCTGTCCACACAATGAAGCCTTTGGTTTCTTCCCTTGCACATTTATAGAGCGCTCACATCTTTCCCTTACCCCAGGAGACATTCCCGTTTCCTTTCATTTACCAGTGTTTGGAAGGTGGAAGGAGATGAGGCACCGTTGGGTTCCCTTATTAACTTGATCTGTGGGAAGCCCTACATAAATAATTTAATTTCCTAGTCTTGATAGAACGAGGTATTTGCACAGCGAAGTCAAACAGAAGATGGAGGTTCCTGCACGGGGAGGCTTTGACGCTGTTCCAGTCCTGCGCCGGTGACTCTTAGGCCTGCATTTCTTTGAAGTCTGAAGCTTAGGAGCCTGCATTAATGATCAAGGGACAGAGCTGAATACGGAATTTGTGTGGTACAAAGGTAAAGGTGTGGGCATGAATGTGGGAAGAGAATATTCAAGAGCAGTCTGGCATGTATAGTTAATAATACTTTTAAAAAGTAATCATGTTGATTTCCTATAGTTACGCAAGTTCTCAAGGCTTTTAGCATCCTCTCATTCCTTGTAGATCAGGGGTCCTGTCACGTCCAAAACAATAACTTCCTTGAAAAGCAGACAACTGCAGGTTTGGTAACTTTTGTCCCTTTCTAAAATGGGAAACTTGCTCTGATCCCTTATGCAGGAATCTCAGTTCCTCATGCAGTGTTTTAGACTGCTGTGCTTGGCATTTGGCTGTTGCTCTGTCCCACTCCGCCAAGTGTTTGTGATCCCTGAAATGCTTCAAAAGTTCCTTGGGGCTCTTTGCAGATGTGAAACTCTTCTGGAGTTGGAATCTGTCAGGCACAGAATGCGTTAGAACAATTATTTCTGATTTTTACTTACAGCTATGTTAAAACTCAGTAATTTTTACCACTCTGTGTGTTCCTTTTAGGGCTTTTAGCTGTTTCTCTAATTCAGGAGATGTTTTTCCCATTTTTTACTTCATAAAGTAAAACAGTGAAGTAAAATGCTGTGTATCTTGCAACACTTAATATACAGATATCTACTGAGTGTAACAGGGAAATAGACCTTGGGTTTCAACTTCCAACCTGCTATTTTAACTACTTTTTCCAGAACTCTACCCTAATTGCTGCTCTTTCTTGATTGAGCAGCAAATCAGTTCCCCTCTAAGTTCCAAGACCACCAAAATTCAGATTTTTCTGAAGAAGCAAAGGTCAGATTTTTCAAGACTCTGCCTATATGTAGGGACCTTATGAAACAGATCCTAAGGTGGGATTTGTGTCCTGCCAGATGTGGACCTGCTTTCAAAATCCAGGCCCTGAGCACCAGGGGATCCGCAGTCTTGCTCAGGATGTTTCCCATCTGATGGAGGGGTGTGGACCCACCACAGCACTGGGAGCACTGGGCCCTCACTGGTACCTCTCGTGCACCCACATAATTTAATAGTTTAGTTCAATAGTTTATTCAATAGCCTCTCCCTGGGAACCCTTTCTCCAACCTAACATTGCTGCTGTGAGCTGAATCTTTTCTGGTTTTTTAAAACTTTTTTTTTTCATTTAAACATTGTCTGTCTTTATGTATTTAATACCACAGTGTAAATGAATATTGATGAAGGTGCCTGAGGTCTTTGGATCAGGTATGTTGCATAAAGCTCTGATCCAAAGCCCACTGCAACCCAGCAGGAAAACCCAATCTCTGATGTTGTTCTCCCCTCTTGCCCCCAGGGCATTAAAAAGACAAATTATTTTAAGCAGTTCAACATGTACTGAGCTTTAGTTCGTTAGCTAAGAAAGAGTATAATGTCTTTCCAGGGCCATGTTCAAAACTAAAGAACAAAAAGCTACCTTGAAAAATGGCCACTGGGAAGCAGAGCAGCAAAAGCCAAGAAACTTGAGCCCTTTGCTAATGAATGCGCTGTCCTTAACTCACTTTGTCTCTTTTGTTTCCCACACTTTCATGAGCTGCACATGGATTCAATTTGCCAGTCTGTAACCCTGATCTGTGCTGAGTTTGGAAACTGGGACAGCTCTCACTTAGGTACTTGGCTTTGTTTTAATGATTTCTTTGCTCCTGATCTGTTTGTCCCTGTGCAGTCGCTGGCTCAGTTACGGTGACAGGTTACACCAAGGCTTGGGTGCACACTGAGGAGCCAAAGCTTTTCCAGCTTCCCGGCAAAGGGTGTAACAGGGCTGGGAGCAGGTTTGCTTTGATTAAAACACAGTGGCATTTCCACCGTGACTACCTCAGGGGAAGATGTTGGTGCCACACTAGGACTTTTTAAAGAAGAGCTGTTTTTCTTGGCATAACTATAAAACTGATGGAAAACCAAGGTGGAGCCAAGGGATTTAGCATCACAGCAACTTCTCACACCAGCTTGTCTTTGTGCTGCAGCACAGCAGAAGTGTATTCTGCAGAAAGCAGCATTAAACATCACATGGTTCTTTGCGACAGTGAAATTTATGCCAATGAATGATGATTGCCCACAGTAAATACACTTCTTAGTAATGACTGCCTTGTTTCCAAAAGCATAACTAGCTCCTAGAGTTGCTGTTTGCTAAATTGACAGGGATCTAATTAATCATCAGTTTAAAACAAAAATGGCATTCCATATCAAAACCACAATGCATTTTCATTCCTCACTTCTCCTCTAGTTAACTATTGAACAAAGCTCACCAGCAGAGAGTGCTGGTGCTCTTCCAGCAGCAGCTTCTGAAATTGATTGTAAAACCTAATGAGACTTAGTTCCATAATTCTATTTTTAGTTTTTCATTTCTGTGAAAATGAAATGTTAATCAGCTATCTGGATCTTGATATCTTGCTGTCTCTAATTATCAATCTTTTTGTAGCTTACTACAGGAGAAGGATTGTTTTTAGGAGCACAACTGTGCGCTCAAAAATATCCTAATTGCCACTTTTTGGAGCAATTACTAAACACAATTTCATATGTTTTGTTCCAATGCATTTGACCTTTTTCGTACGTAACATTATTTTTCCTTTCCCTTTTCTTTAATTTCATGTGCAAAATAACCTGTTTCCTATTCACTACAGCTTCTGTGTAATGGGGGAAGATGGCCCTGCTCCTACAATAGAGCCTGGACTTTTAACCTGCCCAGGCACTGGAAGGTTTCTTCCAGCCAAAGATCACTTTTGGTTGAGCCTCTTTAATTTCTCAGTTCTGAGTCTGATTCTGACATCAATACCAAAAATGAGTTGCAGAAGCTTTAAATCAAAAAGCACCCCCATCCCCATGGTGTTTATCAATACCGTGATACATCCGGAAGACCTTGAAGAGGTTCGGCTTTTTGGTTTTCAGTCAGCTGTGGTTTTCTGCTCTCAATCTTTATGGTCACTGAAATACCAGGATTATAAAATCTGTGTTTTTTTGCAGCAGAACCTGCTGTACATCTCGCTCTCCTGTGATTTCATACATTCTTTAGTCATTGAGATCAAACAAAGACCGTGTTGAAGTACAGGCCCTCTGTGCCTTACCCTTACAGTTCACTGGTCCAAACCCGTTGAAGTTGCAGGAATTTTTAATTCATTTCAGCAGATTTTGAAGAGATGTCTCTTTTTAAAGAGGTGTGTGAGGCAAGAGTGCAGAGAGACGAGGGTAATGGTCAGCCTTCATACATCAAGGTTGTTAGCATGCAGTAGGCATCAGTTAAAGGCTTACAGGGCCTTCTTTGGGAGAAGAACGGTGTCTTGTGAGGAAACCCCTTTGCCCAGACTAACCCTGCTGTCCTTATTTTGCCAAAACTGCATTTAAGTCTAAGGCACTAGGATGTGAATGCATTTAAGGCAAAGCTGAAACATTTAGTTTCTTTTTCCATAGTTGGCAGTTTATCACTCTCTAGTTACACAGCTTTCTTCCACAATTCTGCATAAGAAGGGGCCAGGGTTCAGCAGTTGGAATAATTCTCTTTACAGGTGGTACCTGATCAATCAACGCATGGTCACATCACTGCTGACCTCTATATTGCATTCACTGGAGTAAGCTGGTCCTTTGCTCCCCCTTCCTGTGCAGGCCCTTTCTTCACCCAAGGAACCACGCTGAACTTGAGTTACACTGCATTAGAGCAACCATCCACACTGACATATTTTTAAAAATCTTCACACGCAGTGGCGTACAAAACCTTAGATGAGCCAGAGCCGTGTTACAGTGTAAATCACAATGCAGACGGGACATGAAGTTGGCTATGTCAATCTCTCTGTAGCTGCTACTACCATCCCAGAAGTTATGTGGTTATTAAAGTTTTATGTTATAGAGTAATAACCTTGTGTAGGAAAAATCAGCAATAACTCAGTATTCCTGCTCTTGTGTTTTGAAAAGTAGAATTTTTGTAGCAATCCTGAGCATGTCAAGTTTCCTGGCAGTAATTTCTGGTGGTGTTGGTCTATGAATACCTGTCATTACCATCTGATAACTGGTTTTACATATAAGTCATGCCTCAATCTCACCTCTATCAGATTGATTTTGTTTCCCAACAGCGTATTTACAGACTAGACAAAGACCCCTGTGCTTTGGAGGTGGTGGTGGGGGGGGTGTTAGGTCTGGTCCTAGAAGCTAAATGGCTCTTCTGAGCACTGCTAACAGTTGATTTTTCTGTGCAAGAAGAAAAGCTCTGTTAAACTGGCCCGAGATCAGAGATCCACAGAAATTAATTTACATCCCCCTCAGCTGCACTGAATGGACGCGGGGCTGAGCGGTGATTTCTCTCTGTACATGAGGGAAAATATCAGCGGCTTCCTGAGCTCCAGCTGCTGCGGACAAAGGAGGGCAGAGTTACAGTGATTCCTGGAGGGAGGAACTTTAAGATGGAGGAATGTTAAAGAATGTGAAGGACAACCTCTTGAAAAATTGCAGGTGGAGCAGTTCCAGGTCATCCAAACACTTTGTAAGCCCAAGATTTATTTTCCTGCTTTGAACCAGTTACCGTTGTGGCGTTTATCTTTTGTGCTTTTTTAACACATCTACTGTGACCTTTGTATGATTGCATAAATTGGCTCAAGTGTGCTGGAACGGTTTTTAGGAACCCCTTTCTTATGTTGTTTCCTGAATTCCCACATTGTGGCGTGATGTGTGTATGGAAACTGCTCGCTTCCTCCGCTGGCAGCCGTTCAGATGTGAGCTGGAGCTCCTGAGGACTGGGCTGGGCGGACAGTTTGGTGAAGGGAGGATGCAGGAGGAGAATATTTTAAGGAAGAGTATGTGGATTTCATGCATCTTTGTTCTTTTCCAGCTCCGATAAAGCTGTTATCTCCAATTGTGTGGGTTAAGCATGAGCAGCGCTCTGTAGAATAAACAGCAGGAGATGAGTTGAGGTTCCTGTGCCCCGGGCAAGGCGAGCTGCTTTCCAGTGTCTGCATTAAGCAATATTTTTACTTTCCCGATGACTCTACCTTCTCTCTTTACTCCTCGCTATTTTCTCTTTGCATGTGGGAGGGAGACAGGATGTGTGATGGAAGCATAGTTTATAACTCTTTAATGCACCATAGCTGTGTATTTCCCTTACAACTCCACCCCGCTGCATCTAGCAAATATGTGCTTCATTAGCTTGTTCTGCCTTGGTTTTTAGGTTTTTTTGGTTGTATTTGCAAACTGTAAGGTTATGGGGCGTTAATTCACATGTGTTTCTACAGTTGTTCCACTGAAATGTTCCAGTGAATGAATGTCAGTTACGAGGGGAAAAATAGATGTTTATATATGCTGCATTTGGGATTTCTGAAATTTGACTTCCTGAATTTTTTTTCCAGATCTTTCTTTTCAATGCTAAGAGTTGGGAATGTTGGAAAGGATTTGTTTGCTTAGAGCAATTAAAAGGTAAATGGTGGAATCGCATTACCTCTTCCTACATGAAAAGCCCTAATGAACTCCAGTAGGCCAGGTTTCACAGAGCAAGGATTTGATGTGTAGCCAGTTCTTGCACATTTAGTACTTTTGGAAACTGGTGTCATCTTATGGCCAAACCTTCCCAAACTGGGAATACTTCATGGGCTTAATATTTGATGGTCAGGCCTTAGTGTATTAAATCAGCTGTGGACTCACCGTGACAGCTGCTCTAATTTTTTGTTTAGTTCTTTCTTGAAATTAGAAGTTAGTGAACGGGAGACAAGGAGAAGCTGTCACTCGGAGAAGGTCCTCCACGTTCACAGACTGGGATGACCTCCCAGCGGGGCAATTTGAGGGCATTGTGTGCAAAAGCCAGAGGAGGAGGTGGGTTGTGAGAAAGGCAAGGTACCGCTGCTTGTACACAAACACCTCCCTATTGAAGGACCGGTTTGTTATCTCGGGCCTTGTTTAGGCTGGGGATTTGCCCTGATTACAGACATCAGGCAAGGAGAGGTTAAAGCTGCTTCCCCCATTTCAGAACAAGAGCTTTGCCTCTTGATGCAGAGGTTGGTACCACTGCACATTACCAAGTGCTATTAGATCTTCCAGAACAGGGAGACTGGCTTAAGCCTTTCTTTATATCAGCATTTTGGGATCCTTTTACTGGCCTTTTTTGAACAGGGAGACATGCACAAAGGTGCTATGTTCATGCTTTTCTCTAGAGGTTGCTCCATCTTTAAAATCAAACTATTTTTTAAAGTTTAAATTCTACAGTGTGATTGCAGGAGCTAAAGCCTTCAACAAAAAACACCTCTGCATGTGGCTGCCATCTTTTATTGTGCGGTAAAATGATGAAACACAGCAAAATCACGGTTACCTTTGGGGAAATACTGAAGTCTTTTCTATCTCCTCTTTCCACACCAACTGTGGCAGGGTAGCAGAGATTGGTGGATGTTTACTGGTACGATAGACTGAACCTGGGCTCCCCAGTTCAGGGACAAGGAGCTACTGGAGAGAGTCCAGTGTAGAGCCAGAGGTGATGAGGGGAATGGAGCATCTCCCATAGGAGGAAAGGCTGAGAGTGCCGGGGCTGTTTAGCCTGGAGGAGACTGAGGAGGAATCTCATTAATGCTTATAAATATCTCAGGGTCGGGTGTCAGGAGGATGAGACCAGACTCTTCTCGGTTGTGCCCAGCGATGGGACAAGGGGCACTGGTCACAAACTGGAACA
>NW_010157901.1:0-3481 GCF_000695765.1 Mesitornis unicolor
CAACACGGGAAGGAACTGCACCTTTCTAAAAAATCTTTCTAAATGTTCTCACATCAGTCATTTAAAGAGAAGAGGAAGAGACTAGCAATAAGCACCAAAACTTTGCAGAAAATGAGAGGACTGATGCTGGGGGTCTGGGACTCCCAAGTAAGCTTAAAGTCATGTCCAAGAGTTCCCAAACAACTGTGATTTTTCCTCATCAACCTGTCATTGTCAAAACAAAGAATACATTGCAGCAACCCACAGAGTTATTTAGACACTGATTCCTTCCACTTTCAACTCCTCAGACAAATTTCATCACCGATACAGGAGTATATAAAACCACTGCAAACCATATAATCCAGAAGCACTTGATGTCACAGCATTACATCATATAGGAAGTGTAGCAAAGGCTTAATTAGCTATCAAAATGTTTTACTAGCAGCTTTGGTTAAAAATTATTTGAGAGTTTGTAATTTCCTAGGGGAGGGCTGCCTCTGCGTTCTACTTCTCTTTCTCGCAGGGGCTTGAAGACTGGGACTTTTGGGACAGGGGAAGGGAGAGACATGCTGTTTCAAGCCTACTAGAGGGAAAAGGTGATTTAAGCCATGTAGTCTGTTACAGGCAGAGGCAGGTCAGCCCTCTGGTGTGTATATATGTCCAAGGGGATGTATAAAAGGTTCCATTTATTAGGCTCAGTTATCACTCCTTCGTTTGTGACCTACCAGGTACTGCAATACTAAACTTTTTTTGCTTCTCGTAACTCAACCCATTCATTGCACTTCCTCAGACCATGGTGAAATTTCTCCTTTTCCCACTGCTCTTAATACTTTTCTGGATTAGCTCAAAAACTGCTTACGACCTAAACCTTTTTAGCACTGCCATATCACTGGTCCTAGATGGGACTCCTTTAGACCCCTGAATTAATTTTTCTCCAACAGATTAAAACAGTCCCTTAGGGTAGATTTCGTGTGACAAACTGTCAGTTGGCTTCTGTGGCTGTTACACTCGGCTGCCCACCGCCCGCCCATCCTCACGGCTGCCAAATCATATTAACATGCTATCAGATCACTCACAGATTTTTGCATTTCAGCAGCTTCTTATTACTGAGTCTGCAGAGAAAAATCTCTCAGACAAAATGGAACCGAATTCTGCGACTGGAACTGTGCAGGACGGAAAGTGCCTGAGGGGGGCCTGCAGGTACCATGCAGAGGTCTTTCAGAAGAGACATTTGTTATTCAAAGTTGCTTCCTGTGAAAAAAAGTACCAAAAACTACTAAACAAAAAACAGCCAAGGGAGGTTCAGGTTAGAGATAAGGAGGAAGTTCTTTACTGAGAGAGTTGTCAGAGGCTGGAACAGGCTGCCCAGGGAGGTGGTGGAGTCACCATCCCTGGATGTATTTAAAGAGCGGGTAGACGAGGTACTTAGGGATATGGTTTAGGGGGTAGACAGGAACGGTTGGACGTGATGATCTCGGAGGTCTTTTCCAACTGAGCGATTCTGTGATTCTGTGATTCTACTCCAAATATGTAATGTTTTCACATATTTAGTATCAAAATTAAGCACAGGACAATGCAAGAGCCCCATTCACCTCACACATTTTTCATCTCATCCCAAAGCGGTCATTTAATCCAGTGTAGCACAGTGCACTGCTGAAAAGTGATGAGGACAAGGTTTGTCACTGATCACTTCCCAAATAGCGCAACCTTTAGTCAGGCCCTGTAACAGTTCACACTTGAGAAGAGTTACATAAGCATAAAATGGGAACAACAAGTAACACTGCTGTTGTATTGACCCGGAGATGAGCAACGTTAGTATGCTTCAGAGATGGGTCCATTCAACAGGCAGCTGGACCCCTGACGTCATGCATTTCTTCGTGTTATTAAATAACCTGAGGTAAGTGCCCAAAACCATTGGTGCCTCTTTTTGCTCAATTGTAAAGTGAAGATAATTATACTTATTTATGTCTGTAAATTTATTTACAATGGTGTCTAACTGAACAGATGGTAAGTACAATTACTAGCCCACACCCATTTACTCTGTTAGGAGTACCTGAGCTTGCAACCACTGACCAACGTAATTGGTAAATCTTTAGAACCTGTTTATAGAACAAAACAAGCATGAAGGAATAAACATTGCAGACATAAGGAATAACACTGTATCTTTAAAATATTAAATCATTGTGCTACAATTTCTCTGTGTTTTAAGAACTGCATCATGAAGGATCTTACATGATATTTAAATCTTTCCCAACAAGTTTTGTGTTTCTGACAGCTTTCTCAGTAGGTCAGTAACTTCCAGAGCCTAAAATTCACTCAGCAAACATTTTCTCTAATGAAAGAGTATCTCAGATTCATCTGAGCATCTTTACTGTCTATTTGCTACAACTGTCACAATTGCAAATAGCAGCAGCCATCAACGCTATGTGGAATAGTCTATCACTGTGTTGAGTTGAACAAAGACAGATTATCTGGTGATTAGGGGTTTGGAATATTAATTAAACACCAAGGCTTTCAAATTAGATTCCCAGATGTTTGATCATTATGGTAATTCCCTGTTAACAGCATTCCCTAAAAGACCTGAGAAACATTCCTTTAATTCTCCAGTGGTGAAAGGTTGAGGACGCTTAGGCTATAGAGCACTAGGCTCCTCTGCATCAATTGTACAAGACATGGATGGTTTAGCAGAGTGGAGCCACCTTATTTGGTGAGCCTTCTGTTAAGAAATCTCTCAAACAGCTGCCTAGGTAGATAAACACTTTCCTTACTAACACAGGCCTTACCAAAATAAAGCACACTGCTCCTTGGACAAGCTTCTTGCTTTGAATCAATCTCAACAGCAACTGTCTTTTCAGAGAGGGGTAGCACCAGCATCTCCAGAAAAGCTGCCCTGTCAGCAATAGTGTCAGTGTGTCTTGGCTTTCTGCTCTGGACTGTCTGGGCACAGGAGTCAGATCATCTTCTTCAGCCCTTGCTGAGGGAGCCCTTGCTCCAGCTGAACTGCCTCCCAACCAGTGCTACATGAGTCACCTTATCGTGAAAAATTCAGAGGCTGGAACAAGTTCAAGTCATCCTCAGGAAACTATTGTTGCTGATTTCCTTTCTACATCACTTGTGTTCCTGTGTTACTACTATGTGTCATAGAGACAACTTCTCCTGAGCCTGGGAACTAATCTGGGAAGAACGTCTAGTGTTTGCAGAGACTACTGACAAGAATGCAGATGGTTCTTTCAGCAGCACAAGCACTGTTTGTCATAGTCAGCTCAGGAAGTATGCTTGGACAGCTATGCTAACGGCCAGCCTGCTTACTACCATGGCACGCTGTCCTCATACACATGATCTCCTCAGTGCGCTCAGCTCTTTACAGCTTGTCATAAATTATCTAGGAAATTAGCTAGAAACAATTAGAGCAATAACAAGAATCTTTTCCCCTGGCAGTGATTTACCCCTGATATTTCTGCCCTTGGTACGTGCTTCTGCTAACATATGAATAAAACACAAC
>NW_010157902.1:0-560 GCF_000695765.1 Mesitornis unicolor
GGCTTTTTAGCCACAGAATGAAAGTTTGGGCTCCAAAAATCAGTTTGGGCCCTCAAAATGAGAGCTTAAACCAAAAAATGAGACTTTGGGCCCTCACAATGGGCGTTTTGGCCATAAATGAAGAGTTTGGGTCTTACAATGGAAGTTTGGGCCATTAAAATGCGATTTTGTGCCTTAAAAACCATAGTTTTGACTGTAGAAAGGAATGTTTGGTTTCTAAAATAAAATTTTGGGCCCTAAAACTGATATTTCGGAGAGTGAAAATGAGAGTTCGGGCACTAGAAATGAGTGTTTGGGTCCTAAAAATGAGAGTTTGGGTTCTGAAAATTAGAGTTTCAGCCATAAAAATAAGCATTTGTCCCATCAAATGGGAGTTTAGATCCTCACAATGGGCATTTTTGGCCATTAAATGAGAGTTGGGGCCCTAAAAATGGGAGTTTGGAGCATGAAAATTTGAGTTTCTTTTCTAAAACTCTCAGCTGGGACCCTAAACATGAGAGTTTGGGCCCTAAAATGAGAGTTTGACTCCTAGAAATCAGAGTTTGGTCCCCTAAAAATGA
>NW_010157902.1:606-1497 GCF_000695765.1 Mesitornis unicolor
CCCTAAAAATGAGAGTTTGGGCCTTAAAAATGTGCGTTTTGGCCATAGAATGAAAGTTTGGGCCCTAAAAATCAGAATTTGGCCCTCAAAATGAAAGCTTCAATCAAAAAATGAGACTTTGGGACCTTACAATGGGCGTTTTGGCCACAATAAGAGAGTTTGGTTCCTACAATGAAAGTTTGGTCCATAAAAATGCAATTTTGTGCCTTAAAAATCATAGTTTTGACTGTAAAAAGGAATGTTCGATTTATAAACTAGGATTTTGGGCCCTAAAACTGGGATTTCCGAGCATGAAAATGAGAGTTTGGGAACTAAAACTCAGAGTTCAGACACTAACAATGCGAGTTTGGGAAAAAATGGGAGTTTTGAGCCTAAAAATGAGAGTTTGGTCCCCTAAAAGTGAGAGTTTGGGTCCTAAAAATGAGAGTTGGAATCCAAAAAATGAGAGTTGGGGCCCTAAAAATGAGAGTTTGGGCCCTGAAATTGAGAGTTTGGGCCCTAAATATGAGAGTTTGAGCCCTTAAAGAAGGAGTTTGGTGCCCTAACACTGAGCATTTTGGCCATAGAGTGGGAGTTAGAGTCCCCAAAATGGGAGTTGTGGCCATAAAATTGAAGTTTGGGCCCTGAAACTGAGAGTTTGGTCTCTAAAACTAAGGGTTTAGGCACTCAAAATGGGAGTTTGTGCCATAAAAATGGGAGTTCTGAGCAGAAAAAAAACTAAGCGTTTGGGAACTTAAAATGGGAGTTTGTGCCATAAAAATAGAAGTTCGGAGCAGAAAAGTGAGAGCTTGTGCCCTAGGAATGAGAATTTGGGCCCCCAAAAAAAGTTTTTTAGCCACAGAATGAAAGCTTGGGCCCTGAAAATCAGAGTTTGGAGCCCTCAAAATGAGA
>NW_010157903.1:0-746 GCF_000695765.1 Mesitornis unicolor
GGTAACCCCCCAAAGCTGTAAAAAAGCTTTCACTCGGCCGGAAACATAAGCAGGACCATTATCGGTCTTAATCTGATGCGGAACCCCACATACAGCAAAAGCTCGTTGCCAATGTCGAATAACATCCCGAGCTGTTTCTCCTGTGTGTGCAGTAGCTACCATGACTGACAAAAATGTGTCAATAGACACATGCACATATTTAAATTTACCAAACTCTCCAATGTGGGTAACATCAGATTGCCAAATCTGCAGAGCTTGTAGACCTCTGGGGTTCGTACCATAATACACAGGTACGTGTTGACCCTGGCAATCAGGGCAGGCTGCAACAATAGAAAGGGCCTCTGCAGTTGTTAAATGAAATTGACGTCTCAAGGCACGAAAGCCTTGATGCAAAAACCGATGGGATTAAATTGCTTGCTGTTTCACGTTAGGCACTGGTCCCATTGCCACAGCTGAGACCAATTGGTCTGCCTATGCATTACCAGCTGTCAGGAATCCAGGTAAAGTGGTATTACTTTTAACATGCAAAACATAATACAGTTGTGACCTTCTTTGAATTGTCAGCCATAATAGCTGTAGCATGCCAAATAACAAGGCATTACTCACATCCCCCAAGATTGCCTTATCCAGTCGCTGGACCAGACCAGCTACATAAGCTGAGTCCGTAACAACATTCACTGCACATGTAAATCGTTGGAATGCCAAAGTAATGTGTAGAGAGAGGAAAAAGTTAGTCACAAAGTCCG
>NW_010157904.1:0-12387 GCF_000695765.1 Mesitornis unicolor
GAGTCCAGCGCAGGGCCACAAAGATGGTCGAAGGAGTGGAGCATCTCCCTTATGATGGTCTCTAAAGAGAAGAGGAGACTGAGGGTTGACTTCATTAATGTTTATAAATTTGTAACGGGTGAGTGTCATGAGGAAGGAGCCAGGCTCTTCTCTCTGATGTCCAGTGATGACAAGGGGCAATGGGTGCAAGCTGGAACTTAGGAGGTTCCATGTGAACATGAGGAAAAACTTTTTTACTGTGAGTGTTACAGAGCACTGGAACAGGCTGCCCAGAGAAGCTGTGAAGTCTCCTTCTCTGGAGACATTCAAAACCTGCCTGGACGCATTCCTGTGTGACCTAGTCTAGGTGATCCTGCTCTGGCAGGGGTGTTGGACTGGATCATCTTTCAAGGTCCCTTCCAACTCCTGAGATTCTGTGATTCTGTGATCTTCAGTTTTCTCTGTGGTGGATTTTGTAACATTAAAAATGGACTGATCTCTTGCTATGGACACCCAAAGTTAACCATTATGATCTGGTGAACTATTCAAGTGTCTAAAAGTATTTGCCTACTTTAAGCTGACCTGTATAGCTCTCCAAAGTCCATTCCCTGCAGTAACTGTTTTTCTATGGTCTCATTCAATTTACTTGAACACATATGTATTATGCCTACTTAGATATCCTAAGTCATACTGCTTAGCTTTCAGTTGCCAGTATAGAAGTATTTTGGTCTTATGTTGGACTTACGTATGTATTAATTCCTTCAACCCAGTTAGTGTCTTGACAATTACATACTACTTTTACCATATTAGCACATAAAAATACTATAATGGTAAAAGCACAGTCAGACAAAAATCTACCTCATCCAGCATGCTGCTTGTCATAGTGCTTCTAATAAGAGATGTGTAGGCAGAACATGACAATTGACACTTCCTTAGAAATACCATTCCTGGAAGTTTTGTCTTAGGGACATCTTGAGCCAAAGTCAGTGTTTGATATTTAATCATCCCTTGGAGGATTTTTTTTTCTATTAATTTATCTGATTTTTCTTTAGACCATATAGTCTTTTAATATCCACAAAACCCTGAAGTAAGAAATTCTACAGCTGGAAGAAATACATACTGTTTGAAGAAACGCAGCAGTGCTTGAACGTCTCATTCATTTGTTTCATATACTGACCCTGTTTCTTGTATTGGTAATGCCAATGCACAGTCATTCCACAGTCACTATTTTTCCATGGCACTGCTGGCTTTACAGACCTAAGATAGTCTTTGAAGTGTGTAATTTTCCAACTGAAAAGTCATTCTTAATATAGAAGCTGCTTTTTATGCTTTTCATAATTTTTATGTACTTTTATGGCACTAAATCTGATGATTTTGGAACTCAAAGATCAAGAACTCTCTCACTCTTTTGATTTACTCATGTAACTAACTTTAACTGCATTTATTTTCCTGTTGTGTGTTGAGTAAAACCTGTGATAGCTTTGGAGATACTGAATAAAAAGGTAATTACAAGTCAATGGTCATAAAAAGTATAAAACCGTATTAATCCAGCTCTCTCTGACAGCAAGCTTGTTGCAGGACCTAGTCAGATACATTGGAAATGCAGAGAGGCAGACAGTATAATTTGGTCATTCCAAAACTCCCATTTCTAGTATTGCACAGAAAACTAGCTTAACTGCTAAGACTTCTGAGCTATAAGATTTAAAGTAGACCATAAAGTTTATCTTGAAATTGTCCTTCTTTTTCCCAGTCAGGGGGGAAAGAAGGAAGCTAAAAATATTCTTCATATGTGGGTAGAGTCAGCTTTCAGTAATCTGGAGTCATAGAGGCATGGGGTATTTTCAAGAAAGGAAGAATGTAGCTAATACAAAGCTCATTTAAATTAAGCTGTAGAAACATATTTAATGCATCTATTTTTGAGTTAGTAAATCTTAAAAATTGGTTTTCTCAGCAGTTTGGCATGACCTGATATAGGCAGTATGGGCTTTCTGTAGACTTTTCTCCATCCTGTGGTTTTAGGGAGGAAATATGGTCTATATTATTGTGCAGACTGCTAATGCACTTATGAAAAATCAAGACTTGACTGCCTTTATGTAGAATAAATATCTTTATGATGATGGCTGGAACAAAGTGAGTGGTGGGAGGAATGGGGTTTGCTACAATTTCACATTATGTTCCAAGTATTTTCCTATAATGATGTGTTGTATCCTGCTATTGTTTTATATGCTGCTTAAACATTTTGTTATATCCTGTAACAGGCACAGTATTTGTGAAGCTGAAAAATATTGTTTGGGATTTTTTTTTTCCACCCCTAAAAACCTTCAGATGAATATTGCCTTGAAGTGTTTCTTTTTTGCTGGGGACTCAGGTGTACTTCCTTTTGGCTGCAGCAGCCCCACGAAAGGGCAAGCATTGCTACTATTCTTTGACATAGTGCTGAGGACCCCATAGGGCTTTTAATATATACATGATTGAAGCAGTAAAAACTGATTGCAACATTTAAAGCGGTAATATTGGCACAGATGCAAACTCCAGCTCAGTGAATTCCTAAACTGCTGGAAGATGCTAATGTATAACCACGAGGGCAGCCACTTTCTTGGATGCTTTCTCTGAGCAGTTATGCCATTGCTCTTTGATTTCTGCCAGAAAAGCCTTGGTTGGAGTGAAAGCAAGCTGAGAGGAGGAGGAAGAGTACAAAGAGGTCTCTGAGGGTCATTCTTGAATTGCTGTCCTCCTTGGCACTATCTGAAAAATGCAGCATCAGCTGAGGTTGGTTCTGGAGTATTCTGTATGAATATGAAGCACAAATTGAACGATTCTTAACATGTTAGACTTTTTATCCCTCTTCCATCTTGGTTTGAACTTCCTGCAAACATAGAAATTTTGGACAGAAAAAACAACAGTGTAATAGTCCTTACCCTCCATCTGGTCTACCAAAGCTGCTTCTGAGTGAAGTTTATGCCTCAAATTCCTCTGATGGAAGAAACCAGCCCTGTGGCCTAATTCTCCTTTTTCTCATGCTCCTTTCAGGTTCCATTCAGCCTCTGATTTGATGGGAAATAATTCCTCCTTTCTATTCTGCCCTTTTTTGTATCTGTTCAAACTGACTAAAAGCACAGCACAACAAAGTTTTGTTGGTTTTTTTTGTGTTTTTTTTTCATTTCTATCAGTAAATGGAATTGAAAGAGATTGCTATAAATAAGTAAAGGATGATAATTAATGGAGCATAAACATATGAATATTTCAACGTTATGACAATATCTGACACATGCAAGAGTATTCAGTGTGAACGACTGTCTGCCTGGGTCCTTTGTGACCATTACAGTCTCCAAAGCATGAATATTTTTAGACCTTATCAATTTTTTTCAATATATTTCCAAGATCAGTAAAGGCCCTGAAAAATCAAACCATTCTGCTGAAATATCTAAGCTCAAATCCAAGCATATGATTACTTTTGTCCACACAAGAGAGCCCCATTCAACCTGTGATTGAAATATTTTCAGGATAGTTTTCCTAAATACAGACAAATCAGTTAAATAAAATATATATTTTCTCTATTTACTGATCGCTGGAACTTGGTATAGGTGCATAGTGATCATATTTACTGACAGCAGTAAAGTCTCAGCTGTGACAATACTTTTCACTGGGTTATATACCAAGGACATTTTGGACAGTCAACTGCAAGAGCCACTCCAAGAACTAACTCTTCTGTCTAACACAGAAGAGTCATAAGGCCACATGCAAATTTTCCTCCTAGTTTTTAACAATTGAAGTGAATTATCTCAGTCTTAGCAGAATGACTGCTACTGGACCAGGGCATTGCTCTGCTTCCCAGTCATGTCTCTTTTATTGCTTGCAGTGTATTTCCTCAACTTGCCACATTTATAAGTCCATATTTAAGGAAAGCTCTATCCATAACTATCTATGTGATTCTGGTTTAGGTGTTGGTCTTTACAGCAGGAGACAACACAAAACTCTGACTGAGTGGAGCAAAGTTTCCAAAACAACTTCACACTGTTTTCAGAATTGCTTTCAACGTTTCTAATGGTCTAGTAGAGACAAAATGGTAATGTGTTTTTGGCAAAGCAAACATAAACACTTCTAAAGACTGAATGGGACAAAATGTGTTCAGGAATACTAATGATAAACAAAGACTTATCCTATTTTTAGTCAAGTGGCTGAATCTGGCATTTATGAAATTCCATAGAGTTGGTAGTGTGTGCATGGTCATTCCTGGATTACTCACTGACTGAGTACTAATTATTATTAATGAGCTTACTGATTGAATAAATTACCTTGCATAGAGTTATTGAACCCTTAAGTAAGCCAGGAATGACAGGGGAGGGAGAAGACAGCCCACAGTCAAGTGAGGAAGTGGCAGGCCAGGTTGGTGAGCAAAGGGTACAGATGATTTGAACAGAAGAGACACTGAAAAATAAAAAAAACAGGGTATAAGAAGTCCCTCTCCAAGTGTATATACACAAAGAAAGAAGTGCCTACAGGAAAAGATGATGGGATAAACTTGCAATACTCCTTCTGGGAACAGGACAGCATGAGTTGAGGCCTCTCTGAAGTGCCTGTACACTAATTAGAGGTCTGTGTGCAGCTGCAGGGCTACTATCTCATTGGTATCACAGAGACATGGTGAGATAGCTCTCAGAGCTGTTGTCCTGTGATGAATGGATGCAGACTTTTTAGGAATGACAGTCTAGGAGGCAAGGTGGATATTTGTCCCGTATTTGAGAGAGCGGAAGGGATTAATGGAGCTCGGCCAGGGAGTATGAGAGGAGCCAGTCAAGAGTTTATGGGTCAGGAACACAGCGCAAACCACAAAAGGCAACATTGCTTTTGGTGCCTTCTGCAGGCTACATAATTGGGTAGAAGCAGATGAGGCCTTCTTTGTCAAAGGGAAGAAATAATATGTTTGCAGGCCCTGCTCCTCATGAGGGACTTCAACCACCCAAGAATCTGCTGGATGGACAACCTAACTGGATACAAGCAATCCGGGATGTTTCTGGAGTGCATTATCGACAGCTTCCTGACACAAGTTATTGATGAGTCAAAAACGAGAGATGGTCTGATGAATCTGATACTTACAAACAAGGAAGAACAGGTCAGGGATGTGAAAGCTGGGAACAGCTTGGCTGCAGTGATCTTGCAATGGTGGACTTTAGGATCCTGAGAGGGTTGAGCAAAGCAAAAAGCAGGATCATAAACCTGGACTTTACAGGAACAAACTTTGGCCTTTTCAGGGAGCTTTTCCGTGGGAGATGGTCTTGAAGAGAAAAGAATTTACAGAATCACAGAATGTTAAGAGTTGGACGAGACCTCAAAAGATCATCCAGTCCAGCCCCCCTGCCAAAGCAGGATCACCTAGACCAGGTCACACAGAAACCCGTCCAGGCGGGTTTTGGATGTCTCCAGAGAAGGAGACTCCACAACCTCTCTGGGCAGCCTGGTCCAGTGCTCTGCCACCCTCACAGTAAAAAAGTTTTTCCTTATGTTCAGGTTGAATCTCCTATGCTCCAGCTTGCACCCATTGCCCACGCCGATGGATGCGGCCCAGAGCAACCTGCTCTCTCTGATTCAGCTTTGAGCAAAAGGCTGGACTAGACAATCTCAGGAGGTCCCTTCCCACCTCCATCATTCTCTAATTCTGTGATCTTGCTCCTGCTCAGCCAGGCACTCTGCCCAGCTGCATCTGCTCTGTTACAGTTAATAGAGATTCCAACTGTTTCACCTAAATGCCACACTTCCAGCAATAGCACCTGTTCTTGGGTTATTTCTCATCTTTAACAGCGGTTCATGTAGCATATGGGATTATTAAGGTCCTTGTTGCTCAAAGGAGAATTCTTCGTTTTTACTTTCCCCTGTGACCTTTACAGCCCAGTACTGCAAGCTTCCTTTAGGTTAGGGTGAACATTTACTCAGGCATATTTTGACATAATTAATTGCTCCCAATTTTAATACCTATAAAAGTGATTAAATTTCCTCAATTTTTATGACTTCTTCCCTTTGAAACTTGATTCCACAAATATTATCAAATAATTATTTTTAAACTGAACAGATTTTGCACATGGCTTCTTTCCCCTTTGTTACTGAGACACCAGAAAAACTAAAGTCCTGGCTCACTCTTTCTTTTCCTTCCTGCTGCTTTTCACTGTTATGATTACCCATTGCCCTTACACAGCTACAGTTCTTTCCCTTATACATGTTCATGGGACCAGTTTTTAATATTACTTACACTGCCTAAGTCATACTGTGTTCAACATGTTTTTGACTCCTAAATAATATATAAATGTCGTTTCCCAAAATTTTACTGCTTCAACAGAGAAAGGAATTTTTAAGGGTGTGAACGTATAGTCAGAACATTTTTTTCTTAAACAGCTAGAGTGCTCTCTGTGGAAAGGGCATCTGGGTCATGTAATATAAAAACAGTGGTGCCTTTCTGGGATCTCAGCATGAAAGACTGTGCTAAGAGGAGGATGCTGACAGCATAGGTTATGTGTACTCCAATCAGATGAGCATAATTAGTTCTGCCTAGGGATTACACTATCTTACAGTGGAGATAAAGCAAGCCCTAGATACCAGGAGTGCAAAGGTGGTTAAACACCTCCCTATGTGCTTGGAGCAGGTTGAGACCAGCAATGTGGCTTCACATTATACTTCATGTGGTCCCACTGTGCTACTGATGAAGGAGTCCTGTTCACTCTTACTTTTCCCACGTCTTCCCCACCTTCCCAGCCAGTATTATGATCCTGCTGGTATCTTGCTCCACTTTGGGGATTATGCAGCTGAGAGGGAGGCAAACAGCTTTCCCTCAGATGTTCACAACACCCTGCACTCACCATGCAGCCAAACCAGTGCCAGCCCAAGGGAGAAGTCAGGATTGTGTGACTAAGATGAGTGGCAGGCAGCAGGGAGCCATTTTTGGCATCAGTTTGCCTTCAATCAGTTTAAGTATAGCAACTCAGGTTTAAAGAACTAGATCGTCCCCCTGACTATATGTCCTGAGATCCTACGTGGCTTGAGTTCTGCTCTAACCTGAGCAAAGCCAGGGGAAGTTCTATCACTAAGTTTGGAAAGAACAGAAATTGTACAATACAATAACAAGTTTTTGGGGACAAAGGGAGCATTTTTGCACTGAACATCACAGCATTCCCATGTGGGCAATGACTCAGGTAGCAGGGCTGACAGGGGTACACATGAGAGAGGTGTGTAAGCTGTGCAACACAAGTCAAAAGCCTTGCTGTGGTTGCACTCTTTATGTTCATGATGATCTCTTCTTCTCAAGTTTCGTTGACTTGACCTATCACTCCATGAAAGATGGTTTTGACCAGGAGACATGTCTCCAGAGGATAACGTTGTTCACAAATGATGTTATGTCATTTACACTGTGTTGAAGCAGTCTAAACTTTCCCTGAACAGTAAACCAACCTGTCTGCTGACCTAGTGAGAAAGGTTTACCCTCTCCACTGTATCCCCTAGATGTCTTTGGGCTCTAGATGTAAAAACCAGTATCTCCTCTCTAAATGGTACTATGATCTTTGATTTTTTAATTATTATTTTTTCTGTATAATAGAACAGTATGGGGTCTAAAGACCAATGACTACTGTTATTCTGTGATGATGGTAGCTGTGGGAAACACAAGAGGAGGATTGAATTACATCAGTCTGTTCAGTAAGAACTAGAAAAAAGAATCCATCTCCCATAGTCTCAGTCTTTAAATAGCAGATAAATAAATATTTGTCCCATGTTTGATTTGGTCTTCAGTGTGTGTTTATGAATAGTCTCTTGTTCTCACTGAAGGGAAAAGGAGAAGCTCTAGTATTGAATAAAGAGACTAACTGGAATATCCTTGTCCTTCTCTTCTTCCCTCTCCCTGTGTCCTCCAGTTGAGTTCAAGGACATTAGTCTTTTTGGGAGATTCCTGAGAGGAACCAAGGTCTTATATCCTAGACACTGAAATGGGACACATGCAATTTAGAATTAACTAAAGGCACTCTGAATGTATCTGGAGTCTTTTTCTATAAATAGAAAATAGGATAATGGGCCTTTTGCCCATTGCCTTTTTTGTTTGTTGTTTTTTTTTATTTTTAAAAAATGAAAAGCAAATAGTAAGCCAAGCTTCAAGACAAAATATTTTCCCAGTCTACAAATGACCTTGCATTTCACAAGACTCAGTTTCTGTTTGCTTGCCACTTTTGTTTTTCTCCCTGAAGAAGTTCAGCAATGGTAGCAGCTTTCCTCTGTATCTCATGGTGAAACAGCAGTTTATTCAGCATGCTAAGCAGGAAACATGGTTTCTTCAGTAAGCCTTTTCTAGCCACTGAGTGCACATCTGCCATCTCAAGGTAAAGTAGGAATCATTGATTCCTAGTGCCTGGCAGGGATTATTTTGAGCCATGAAAGCTGAAGATCAGTCTTCCATTGTAACACTTAACCTAGCAAAAGATATGTGATAAAAATACTTGGAAGGTGGAAAAACCAACTGAATAAAAGATATGTTGTTAAATGTTGCTAGAAAAGTCCTGAAATCTAGTATAGTTGGGAGTACGGATTCTGCTGCTTTGTTATATGTTCTCTCTTTTTCAAACGTCTTTCAGTCTTTACCCACAAAAGATTCTTGTATCGAGAATCATTTGACCAGCATTCTTCAGGATATTTTTTGTCTCCTATTTAATTCCCCCTGAAATATTGTCATCACTTCCCCCTTAGCTTTTGGGATGTCTTAACAGGCTGACATCAAATCCCATCGATGAAAGGATTCAGAGTTTGCAGTGCAAAACCCACTATACATTGCTTTAGCAACAGTAATAATTTTATAGAGAATGTGAAATTCAGATGCCTGAGGAAGAATAAATAACCAGACACAGTGAACTCTTGCCTCAGAACAAGGATTTCTTGTAATTTATAGAAATAGGTAAAACAGTTTGGACATGGTTTTCTTACAGAAAATTTAAAATTGACTGTTAGAATTTTTACTTTTCAAATAAAATTTGATTCTTGGAAGAAAAGAATGATAAGTTCAAGTTTGGAGAGGAGACTATTTTGAAAACCAAAGAAGTATGTAAAGAAAATAATTTTTGGAAGGAAACAATTAGTTTGCTATTAAAATAAAAAGTGGTTTTAATGCAAAAAGTCAATCATCCCTAATTAGAAGTTATTGAAGTTACCAGTTGCTTCAGTTTAGTGTTCTATGTGTTGCTCATGGGGATAAAGCTATTATTTTTATTGTTCTAAACTGCATTTTAAGAGCTTCATATTGATAGGCCATGCTGTTGAGAAGTATTGTTATGGTATTGAAGCTTATTTAAAGCTTTTCTACTGTTCTTTTGTCCTCATGTGCCATTGCTGGTAGCTGTTTCAGCTTTGACTGTGTTTCAGATCCACTGCTGAACAAAGATACTGAAGACAGGCAAGGAAGCGTAAACTCCATTGATGAGACTGTGCAGTATATAAAGCAGTATATAAAGCTGTAGAGTCCTACACAATATACTTGAATGGGATGGAAGACAGATAAGCAGAGACAGTTAATTATGTGTCCTTTTCTCTCTATCAGGATCAAAAATTATCATTATGAGAAGACTTCTGAAATGAGAAGTTACTGTCTGTTATCTGAATTTCCTGCAGCCTTGGGGAGAGTTGTAGTATGCCTCTGTTTAGCATGTCATCAACTTGTCTTAGTCAAATTGAAGCTTAACTCTTCAAAGTTAAGTTCAGTTGAAGTGAAACATGGATTTACTAAAGAGAGCTAGTACTACATTGAGTCTGTTTGGGTGGATGTTCAAGTGACAAGCAACAATGGCAAAAAGAGAGAAGAATTCATGTTCCGAAAGTGAAAATTTTTTTTTAAGAAAAAAAAACAGATAAGAAAGAGGAAAAACAAGCACAACATGAAAAACACTTTCTCTGAAGCAAAGTACTAGAAAACAGCATCTCAACCCTCCTTTTTTGTCTTTTCATATGCCTTTCACATATGAAATGGAGGAGATTGACAGCTTTGAAAATTAAAGCTTACTGTTTAGGATGGTAATTTTCAAATGGGATCTCTTTATATAATAGTACTTTCTTCCAAAATTGTTGTGAAGCTACTTAATAGGGCAAAAGCAGGCACTGCAGCTGGGGAAACCTGGAGTAGAGCAGTACAGGGTAACTCAGAATAGTCCACCAACACATTTTTCTCTGTACTCAAAAAGATCACTTCAATGTCAGTTCCCATTTCCCAGTCTCCTCTGGGTTTGCTAATACTGGACTAAAACCTGTGTAATAGAGGGCCAGATTTCAACAGTCAGCTTATTTCATGGCAGAAGAGAAAAGGGATGGAACTCAGACTGGAGACTGAAGATCCAGTCTTGTGTAACTCGTTTTCCTTTGGGAAAGGCTAAGTACTGTAAGCTCACTGGGATAATTATTCCCATCTCTGTTGAGATATGCAAGAAAGCCCTCCTGTTTCTCTTGTCGGTGGAGTCTGTGGATCCAAAGTCAAGGATTAGGAAAAGGGAAGCCCGTCTATGGCAACTGCTACAGAGCTGCAGGAGCCCTGGCTGCGGCCAGCCCTTCACACTTGAGAATGTAAGAGAGAGCGAGCTCTTACATCTTAAACAGATCATTGTCTTTTCCAAACTTGCAGGAAATAAGTCTCTCTATCACAATTTGTCCTCTGATCTGCTCCCAAGATAACGCTCCTACACACTAAGGTGAAACAGGAGGGGAGTGAATCCCCAGCCAACACAGCCAGGGATGTTTTTTGAGAGGGAAGAGTTATGAATTCAGATATAATAATATTTCAGTTGTAAGGAACATTCCCACAATTCAGACAAAACACAAGCGACATGTGAATTGGCTCCCTCAGTCTTGTGAGTGTGCTGGGGGTGCTGCACCAGTTCCCCCTTTGTGCCCTGCTGCGTGCAAACACTGTGAACAGAGAGTAGCTGGCTGTGTCTCCAAAGGAAGCATCAAAATGTCCAGTGATTGTTGAATTGAGCCAGTTTCACACATACTTCTTTTGGCAAGAAGTCCTAATGAGTTGGGGGTGGGCTAGAGGGACTACATGGAGGCTAAACAGATGCCCAAGTGGACTTGGCACTAATACAGCATTTAGGAAATCTTGCTTCTTTTCCTTGTTCTGCTACAAGGCTGCTGTGAGTGACCTTGGAGAAGTTGTTTTATCTCTTTATGTCTAGCTTGTCCCTTCAGACAGAGAAATCTCAATGAGTTTGTGAAAGCCTCTCATGCAATGTGGCCTAACCCCTGTTGCTGTCTCTGCTTTCAGAGAGCTAATATTCCTGTCACTGGTAAAAGGCTCGGGTCAGAGCGCACTCTGTTCAGAAGACAAATGTCTGTACCCCACTTAAACAGAGGCCTGATACTGGCTCTCTGCTCTCTGTATTCCACTGGGTATCCGTTATCCTTCAGAAGGAAAGAAAGCAATCTACACATGCCAGAAAGACAAATGCAAAACCAAAACACTTCTATTTGCTTGGGTTTAATGCATAGGTCTTGAATTGTTTTGGTCTATTTAAATATTACAATACCAAAACCAGTAATCAGCTCTTCTGGACAATTTTAGAAACTGTCTTTTCAAATCCAGCAGTGGTATAGTAGCGTGAGAGTAATGAGCAGTGACAAATTACTTGTGCTATTTCCAAGGGAAACTGTTGGCATTAACTTGATGCAGAGTCTTTGTTACTTTATGAATAAGAAGTACAGTTAATATATTATACTCCATGTGTCTTCCAACCCTACCCAGAACCTAATTACACTTTATGGAAAGTTAAGTAGGCAGTAAACTAAGTGGTATGGAAAGCACATACAGTAAAACTCCGTTGGCTGAAAACACTGAACAGTTGTTTTGTCCTTTTACTTTGGAGAACTTCATAATTATACATTTAGTGCTACTGAGAGATCCACTGTGTAATTACACAGCTCAGAAATAATGACACTAGTTACTGTGCAAATACAAGGAGCCACAGGAGATTAAAACAAAAGTGACAACAGCAATATGTAGAAACAAGACTAGAACCAGTAGTAGGTCCAGGTGTCACTCTGGTGGAGAGTTTTATGGAGGTATGTTCAGTTAAAAGGAAAGTGTTAGAGCAGTGGCTTTGTCTCCAAACAGGCATGTCACTAGCCCAAAGCCTCCAGAGAGAGTTGGTCTGGTTTGGTAGGAGTCATGCCATGAGCTGATGAGGGGAGACAATACTAGAGCTATTCAGCTGCAAAGCCTGTTTTCAGACTCATGCTGCACTGAGATGTGCTGCAGGAGATGTGGGTCCTAAAGGGATTGGAACAGAGTTTGTGCTTTAAAACACACCTAGAGAGTTTCTAATTCTGAATTATCTGAACACTTCACAGTGATTGTTACATCTGCAACAATGAGGGGCAATGGGTGCAAGCTGGAGCATA
>NW_010157905.1:0-3210 GCF_000695765.1 Mesitornis unicolor
GGGCGTCGGGACGGCCTCCATCGCCCCCTCAGGAGGTGCACTTGCCACCGCTTCAAGGCTGGGACCGTACGGCACTGGCCCATGAAGGGGGAACTCGCCTGGTTGGAGAGCGTAGAAGGGCCTTTACTTGTCTTGCCCATTTTCCAAGCCCTTGCCTTAGAGTATTGCAGTGTTACAACACCCGGTTTTCGATCTAGTACACTGTAGCTGCATATAGGTTTGGTTTTTTTAAAATTAATTGGCAGGTGTTGTGTCTGAGCCACTCAGAATGGTTATTTTGTTTTAAACTCACGTTTAGGACACAGTTTACATCTTGAAGGTACAGAGGATGTTTTAAAACCAGGTTTGAAGTGTGCTGCTGCTCAGACTGAACACTTCCCTGGTACACACACCATCCTAGGGGTTAATCCAGGGTTTTTTTCAAAACACTGCATTCATAAAGTATTAGATTTTGTAATCAGCCTGCAAAGAACCTAAATAGCCACAAAGGACTCATTTATTGTATGCCTAGTTCATTTAATACTAAGGTAAGCGACTTCTGGAGCACTCAAAATTTGTTGCTCTATCTCTAGCTCTTTTAATACCAAAGGTAGCAGACTGCTGGAGGAGGGGTGTCTGTGCAGGTGTTTTTATAAGCAGGGGGTGTGCTGCCTTCTTAGAGGGAGATAAGCCAAAAGTTTTAACTTCCTGCTCCCTTCTTTGCAGGGAGGAGTTACAACTTTAAATGAAAAAGCAGCTTTTTCTCCCCAGTTTCACTGCTGCAGAGTTAATGCGTGGTATAAAGGCAAGGATCTCATGACAACAGAGATGTTTTATCTAGAGTATGCATTCAGTATTATGGATATTGAGATACAGTATGTGTACTGTAGAGAGGGAAAGTAAGCACAGAAATATAGAAAGTCATAAAGGCCTGGATATATTATGTTATAGTTTTCACCCTGTTAAATAAATTGTGGGGATAGGTGGGTATTTGCTACTATTTCCAGTTAAATGTGGGTTTGCCATGCAGCTAATAGATCCTGCCTCTGAGATGAGAGAGTTTTTTACAGTTCAGTAACTCTTTCTTCCAGTGCTTCATCCTGATCCAGAGCCTCTAAGCCTTTGATGATACTTAGAGCTGTACTTATCTTCCCAGACATTTTATTGAAAAAATGGTACCTTCTGCTACTCTTCAGTGACAATGTGGCAGTTGGTAATAGTTTTCATTTCCAGAGAACTAACAATGGAGTTCATTAAAGTGTTCAAAGATGCTCTTAAAATTTTCTCAAGCAGATGATAGCTTTTTCAATAAAAAATGAATGCAGAAATGCAGAATATGCAGTGGGATTGCCAAAAACCTGAAAAAATGCCATCTGGAAAATAAGAAAAATCAAGGTTTCCAGATGCCAAACCTTTAATACTTCCATCTGACATATTTCTGATTGTTTATGTTATATTTTATTTTATACTCACACATCTTGATTGCACCAGACTACAAAGACAGAGCAAAGACGGAACACTGGCACCTGGCAAAAAAGGGAGATTTCATCTTTCCCATCGGCACAGCCTATGCCAGCCACACAGTACATCTATTGCAAAAGGTGATCGCATTTGGATTATTCTTAGGGTGTTTTGACAGCACTGGAAACACTGCAGGTGTTTTCAGACACTGAGGGAGAGAGTTTTTGTCCAGAGCGGCTGGCAGTCTGTCATGCCAGCCTTTCCAGGGATCCCTTATAGACAGGACCCTGTCCCAGTGGCGGTTTCTGATGAAATGAATATGAAATCAATGGCAACAAATGGTGAGGTTTTAACATAAGCTTTAGGTATTTGCTGTATAGGAATATCAGCCATACAGAGAGGCACAAGAGCATCATTTAAGTGGACATGATACAATACTATTACAAAAATAATGTCATTACTTGTATGTCAAGATAGAGATCAGGGTTTAGCACACTATGAATTTTTCTGTGGGAAGCAGCTGTGGCTTGTGCCTTTCCAAGCCTATAAAACTGCATGGAGCAAATTGGAATAAAAATGTCTTTAGAGGGACTATTCTGCTGTGACAGGAAATAAAGTAGATAACCTAATAGGTTTTTCCTATAAATCTTTACTGGAACTTTTATTTTGTGAAAAAATGAAGTTGAAGCCATTGGCTAAACTGACACTTTAATTAATCAGATCATATATTTAACTCAATTCAGCAGGTGGTGTAGAGTAACTCCAGCAGAGCTTGTGAACCTGCTGAGAAGCATATTTCTCACAATGTTCTGAAAAATGCAGAAGTTTCCCTTTATTTTCTTGTTTTCTTGCTGATAGGTTAATTTTCTCCCAACATAGTTTATTTTATGAGTGATCAATCTAATGAAGCTGGTTTGCACACCAACTGACAGAAGTAGGAGAAAATTATTTAAAGTACTACATGGAAAATTTGGCAATGTTCAGCCTTAAAAGCTAGAAAAATGCCTATGAAGAAATCAGCAAAAAAGTGCCGACCATTTCTAACAGAATTTCTGCAAGGCCTTCTAAGCACTGCAGAGCTGGGAGACAAGTCTTTCTGTGGACATTGGCAGGAAATTTTAGGCAGCCCTCATCCTATATAAACTTGGGGTGCACATTCAATAATTACATTCTTACGTGGTGAAATAAGAGAATATTATTCATGAAGGGACTTTCTATTAAAGGAGTAACATGATTTCTCTGCCCAGTGTAAAGTTAAGGATTGTCAGCTAAGGCAAGGTCAAGATTTAAAGGTTGGTAAATGTTCGATACCATAAATTGCAACTATGGACAGTTTGTGTTTTACCAGTTAAGCACTATATTTAGGCTGGTCCAAATTTCTAGGAAACTTGCAGATAAATATCTCTACTTTTCTTCTGCCTCACATTCCTGAAGAAAATGTGGCTCTTCTGGTTCTGCTACCCCAGCTGGGGTCTGGTCCTACAGCTGTTTGTGTGCCGTCAATGCACAGAGAATGCCAACATGATGCTCAATTAAAAAAGGAGCCCTTAAATATATTGACCACTTGCTGAAATTCAAAATCTTATCCACAGTCTAAAATACGAGTGTAAGATAAGACTGGGAGCTTAAAATATAATTACATATTGAAATAGTGCAAAATGAGTAAGATCTTGTCATTTAGCAATAGAAGAAGTTACAACAATCTTGGGAAGTTGTAGGAGATCAAATGCAAACAGAGGATATTTCTCACCATCACTGTTTCCCGTCGTG
>NW_010157905.1:3241-33088 GCF_000695765.1 Mesitornis unicolor
GAGCTTTGTACAATCATGTGCGTTATTATATTGATAAACACTTATACATTATTTCGGGACAGTTCTTGGCTTAGGACTCTGTACTGGTTTTGGCTGGGATAGAGTTAAATTCTCCATAGCAGCCCATATGGGGCTCTGTTGGATTTGTGCTGGAAATGGTGTTGATAACACATTGGTGTTTTAGTTATTGCTGAGCAGTGCTTATACAATGTCAGGGCCTTTTCTGGTCCTCATCTTGTTCATGTAAATTATTCCGTGGTTTTTACATTCAGGAAGCAGACAGGCACATTGTGTGGTTTAAACAAAGCCGAGGATCACTAAAAGCAGACAGCCACTGAAGTAAGCTCCCTCTGGAACGCTATGCCTGAAAGGGATGGTATGTTTTTTAGATATATAAACATGGGGTTATCAAATACAAGGTGAGAAGTTACACTTTTTCTTTTTTGTCTTTCAGGGTAAATGCTTTTGGCATACTGTATTCAGCTACAGTGTCCTCAGTCTAAGATAAATTGCACATGGCTCAAAAAACTGTTGGGAGAATTATTAAAGGTTTGGGAAAATGCTTCTTAGTAAGAGACTCCAAAGATCAATTTCTTCACTTTATTAACTGTGGGTTTAACATAAACATAGTAACTTTACTTTATAAAACAGCATTTCCAGCACACAATAAAATTATACGTAACAGTCACACCCATCAATGTATATCAATGTATGGCAGTTCTTGAAGCTGAAGCTAGGCAGGATTAGACTACTGTACAAAATTTTAGCAGTGAAAATAATTAGCAACTGGAACAACTTTCTAAAGGCTTATTTTCTAGAAGATGGGATCTGCTTAATATATTAATTAAGTCTTAGCTTAGACAAGCTTTTAGCTCTTCTTTTAACTTCGAAGAGCCGAAAGTAGGTGTTTACTGTAATTCCTCCTGCATTTATGATATATGGATGCACAGCGCTTCTTCAAATGAGTCCTGGAGTTTTTCACACTAAACATGATGGAAAACTTTGCCCGTGGTCCTCCAATATTTGTGTTCCACTTGAAAAAGAGAAAAGATCAGTACATCCTTTGAGTTAAAAAAAAATTTGTTAATAAATTGGGTGACTGTTCCAGTTAGTAAACTGCATTTAAATGTATCAGGGGAAAGGAATGACAGAAGAGAAATACTCTGAAAGAGAGTAGGGAATGTCAAAGCAAAGCAGTGTATAGAGCCTACATTTTTGGGGCCCACTCAGCTGTTTTTTATTACATGTTTCTCAGAAAAAGGGTTAGGTGGTCCAAAATAGCCTTTGGCAATTTCCACTGTGCAGAAGGTCTCCCACATCAGTGTAAAGCTGAGATTGTCCTCAGGGGGTACTTGAATGTGCTTTCTGGTTCTAGCTGAAGATGTCCCTGCTTACTGCAGGGGGATTGGGCTAGATGACCCTTAAAGTTCCCTTCCAACCCAAAATATTCTATGATTATATGATTCTATTTTTGGGGTATGTAAAAATATTGAGCATGACCTAGAGTGTCTGACCTGCTGTGAGGACTACGCAGCTCCTGCACAGCTCTGAAGCCAGGTGAACGTACAGATGCTGTAAAGCACCTTTGCCCAGCACCTTCATATGGCCCGCAAGTGCTGGAGTAGCGTATTATGGAAAGGATATTGCACCATTGCCTTCCCTTTGAAGCATGGAATAGAGATAAAGCTCTCAAAGCATTATGAAGCAGCAGGATTAGGACTTTGGAGACATTCACCACTTTGCAGTGTAAAATGGATAAGATAACCTATAGTGGCCCCATCTTGATAATTTTTTGCTGTGACTAAAGCAGCTGTTCCCTTATGCTATATAAAATATTTCTGTCAGCATTAACCATCTTGATTGCATCAAGCATTGCCCCTTGATCCTGTTTACCTCTGTTGAACAAAGCTAATTAGTGACAGAAGATAAGTTAAATACCACCAAGGTCAACCCAAGCAGTTGTTCAGCCCATTTACACATTCAGTGAAAGGGGTGATTAACAACAGCTTTGTAACCTCTCACCAGATGTTTTCAGGCAGTTTTACTTCAGATTTCTCTGTCTTCCTTGTTTTTCCTCTTCATTGGTTGCATTTTTTCCCTTACTTTCTCACTTTCTGCTCTATGAGTCTTCCACCCACTTTGTCCTGGTAACAAACTCAGCCTGGCTGTTTCCAGTCCATTACTTTCAATGGGCCTATGGCTGCTTTTTTGAAGGTTTTTTTTTTGCTCATCCCCTCTTTTTCCAATTAAAGTCACTCTTGCCAACCCTGCTGAGTCCTCCACCTCCAAAATTCAACCCTTAATCCTCTCTCCAGCAAGAGCTAAGCTTATCCTTAAACAACCTGTTTTCCACTCTAACATGCAAATTGTTTGCTCAATCCTACCTACCTTCAACATCTGTATGTTGTAAATTTAGACCTCTGGAGCATCTACTCGTAGGTCTGAAGTTCATACCCTATATACAGATCCACAACCATGCAGTGTCCGGATGCCTTCCCCAAGATTTCAGCGGTGGTCCATCCATCTTTAGTGGCTTTAACAGTGGCTTTTCCTTGCTTCATTTTGTGAAATTGCTATTTGAGTGTCATAGCAGCAATTGCAGAAAATGCAAAGCATAAGAAAGATTAAAATGAAATAATGTCCAGCTCTAAAGTAAGTTATTCTACCCAATGCCTAGCACAGGTAGATTGTTGTAGAAACTCGTACACCTCCTTAGCTCCTTGAAGAAGTGCAACAGGGTAACACAAAATCTTTCTCTTCAGTAAATCTTTAGAAAAAATTGCTGCTGCATTTTACTTCCTACTTTCCTTTAATTCCTTGCCTTTCCTGTAATTCCTGTTAACCACTTTTCACCATTGAAAGCATAGTGGATATGATAATAATTTTCTTCTCATGGGGATGGGTATGCATTTGAAAATCCTTCAACCTCATTCCTTGTGGTTTGTTGGGAAAGCATGTTGTAACTTCATCTTCCCATAGTTTCCCTCAGTAACTATGGCAGGTTACATACCTTGAATTGAGGTCCCCTGTACAAGATTTTTAATCTCCATTTACTCTTTTATTGATGAATAAGTTGCTATTTGAAGCTGCCTTATTATACAAAAAGCAAATACTATTATATACCATGATCATGTGATGGCCCTCTCTGTAACTGTAAAATTTCATAGCCTCAACTAGTTTTAAAAATTCCATTTTAAAACTCACATGATATATTAAGTTCTGTGAATACAGAAAAGGATGCCAATCAGTTAACACATTGAAAGTTTTCAAGAAGGAAATAAGCAGGTGTGAACTGCCAAAAAAATCCAATGTCTAATTGTAAACTTATTTGTATCTTCATTGTCTGAAAGTCTGAGAGTCTTCTAAACCAGCAAACAAACTGTTCTCAGCAGGGTCACATGTGTATGTCCCCTCAAATTAGAAAAAAACCAAACAGATGAATAATCAGAATAGATTAGTATCCACATTTAGAACTTTCTAATGAAGAGCTGTTGTGCAGATTTAACTGCTGGATTATTTCACTAGGAGAGGAACAATGAATTTTTAACTACTATCTATTTAAATTTCAGAATACTTGCACTGTTCCAGTGAGATCTTCAAAAGTCCTATATGAGAGGCTCCATTTATTCTATTTCTTTATAAAGGTTATATAAATCTATTTAAAATAGAGAGATGTACAATAACAGAAAGGTGAAAAGGAAGGAGGAGCAGAAACAGATGGTGTGTAAGATCCTGATGATAGTTTACACTAATATTTCATTCATCAGTGGAAAGGAAAGGCCACAGGCATTTCATAATAACTACAGAGATACAGTCATTTCCCCAGTGTGGAAGTGACTGTCAAATGCTGAATCCACCATCACACCAAATGGTGTTTTTAACACATGTTTTTATGTTATGGTGGTTTCTTATACAATTAACCACTTAATTTCTGTATGGATGAATAAAGATAAAGAATTTGAAAGTCTTGATTCCAATTTCCCTTAGCAATAAAAAAACCAAACTAACTTCCCAAGTAAGAATAAGAAGTTACAAGGTAGAGAGCTTTTTTAATAAACTGGCCACTCACAGAAAAGAATTTGGATGTGCATGTTCAGTCTGCATGGCTGTCTCCTGTACAGATAAAATAATGATGAGTAACTCCAGACGACTGCTTTTAGTGTTGTGTTCAACCTACTATCGGATCTGATTATGCATGAGGGGAGGCCACTGGAGACTGTTTGCAAACAGAAACTCCTTCACCTCCAGAAAACCAGATGTGAATGCAAAATAAATCAGCAGTGACCAGAAGTCACTGCTTTGCAGTGGCTGGACCAGTGTCACAGCCTGGGCTCCTTCCTGAACAACATCATTTTTTATCAAAATAGACACAATTGTAATTGCAGAGGTAGCTCCATGGGTACAGAGGCAGAGACTGATGCGCTACTTCACTGTTACTGGTTCACTGTTGGCAGTCCCTGCAAGGGCTTTTGCTGCATCAGTTGTGTCAATAAAGCAACATATCCAGGAGTGAGGTTTGAAGTCTTGCCTTGGCACCAAATTCGAAATGACCCATTGAACCCAGCTGTTACAGGAAAGGTGTGACTACCGCGCTTATTTTATAATCTTAGCATCTATCCTGCAAAAGTTAGTATTGTTATGTTTTAGTATTTTAGGTGATAATTGTAGTAATTACTAATATATTTTCTAAATAAACAAAAGGAAGAACCTAGTTTCAATCCCAAAATTTGACTACACCAGCCTTACCCAGGAGAGCTGCACAAGCAGCCGACAGATGGAATTCTCCTAAACTCACAGGCAGAGGCAGAAAACTGGCAGTATTCATTGTGGCAGAGTATGAGGTTTTGGGCAGTGTATCTTGGCTCCATTCCCTGTGCTCTCTCGAGGTCCACCCTCACCCTTTATTTTTTCCCGGTGCTGTTGCTGAAAGCACTGCTATAAATCAATATGCAGAGTATGAAACCTGTCCTCTGCAAGCTCTGTAAGAAAATGCACTGAGCTAAAGAAGAGTCAGAACAAGGTAAGACATTTAGTGGAATGGTTATCAAAATTAAATGTGAAAAAGTTGGAAAGGAGGATGAACATTACATGTCACGACCACAGCCAAACATTAGTCACAAGCCACTTGATATGGAGAGCAGGTTATTTCATACCAACCTGTTGTGGGGTTTCTTATGTTCACACAAAGGTCAGATATCGATCACTGTCAAAGATGAGATTTGTGAACTAAAGGGACAACAGGCTGCATAAACAGTGTCAAAACCAGTGCTTCTCTCTCTCGCATCTGAAGCTATTTGGGAGATGTTAGAGTGGATGCACAAGCAGATAGCCCTGTGTAATAAAGGAGATGCTTGCTGCCAGTCGGCTGCATCTCACTTGTGAAATCCAAGAATTTACTTTGGTTTTAAACTGCTTCTATTTCTTTTGAATTTTTCAGCACCTTGATAACCTGTGGAAGGATACAGTGCTGACTGAAGTGGCCCATGTTCTCTCAGACAAAGACTTGCCACTGTTTAGGGTGTCTGAGTTGTTCATTGCTTTGATTTGTTTTTAAGAAGAAAATGGCAGATCGGCCTTGAGTGTATTTATTACCAATGCAGTAGGCCTTTATTGGACTCGTTTTTCTCTTTTGCTCGCAGCCTATAGCAAAGGCTCTTTGAATTAATTTATTTTCAAATATGCATTGAATAAATGTACAGAATATGCATGTGGGCATAAAAGGTGCTACAACACAAGTGCTGAAAACATGTTCATTGACTTACTGACCCATTTTCCCGTGGTACTTAAATCACAGATAAATGCTGTACAGGAATTCTTTTCAAGAAGATTTTTCTGTTGAAAGAAGTAACAGATGGGGAGGGAATAAATTGCCTTTATGGGGATTTATGTGTTACATAGCTATTTGTATTTGGTAAACACACAGAGGGTTTGAGCCAAACATTTAGGTGCCTGAAGGTAAATAGGCCCACTGGAGCTATGACACTTCAGTCATTCACTGTAGTGCTCCATAACCATTCAGTTTATAGCGTTGCTTTAACAGCAAAATGAACCACAAGTTTAGATTACTATTTTGTTTATTTGTTTGTTTTATTCCACTTTCTTTTTCTATGCTTGCACAACCACAAGAGATAAAGATCTTATGTGAAATAAACTTTGCCCCCAACAATGCTCCTTAGCGTTGAACACTGCTTGCGTATAGCAAGGACAGTCAGAGTCTGCCCTGCCTTGATTTCTTTACAGCTATGTAATTCAAGAAGCTATTGATTTTATTACTCTGCTTCAGTATTGCCCAGACCTCGATGATCTCTGCCAGACATGCTAGATCATCAGTTTCTTGCATTTCAGCTTTGCGCTGCCTCTTGCAAATTCACCTCTTACTCCTTGCAGCCTACGTGACCTGGATCAGCAACATCAACTTTTATGGTTTTGACTGTGTTACCCTTGTAGGCTTTCCATCAGTCTCCTTAGCCTGGCTGATCTGTAGTTTTCCTCTTGGGCTTTATTGCCTGAGCTTCAGATTTCCATGGACTATAAAGAGAGACAAGAGCAACCAGTTCAGATTTAGACACTTTTTCGGCATCTGTAGTGGCATCTACAGTGTAGGTGTCTGTGTGTAGGTGTTTGGGCTCCCAACATAGGAAGGGATGAGGACACCTCCAGAGGGCAACTCTCTTGACTTACCTTAGAGGCCTGTCTGATGGTGAGCATAACCACGCTCTGGTCGTGCCTGGTTATAACTTTTAGCAGGTGAGGCTTACTCAAAACCACCTTTAAAGCACAAATACAAAACCTTTTCCTCAGATGCTACTTTACTTTTACTTACTCTGCTTTCTCTACTGCAGTCACTGAGCAGGATTTTAAACCTGGTCAGCAGCAAGCTTGCTCTCCAGCAGGAAATAAACACGCAGGACAACAGCACATAGGTTCAGTGCATGGTATTTCAGCTGGTCTACTGATGTGTGCAGAACAAGGGGTCTTACATCTTGTACCAGGAACGTAGCAGAAGGTAACTCCCACAATCCAGATGCACTTCATCCATATTTATCCTGTTCTTTTACACTCTTCACTCTCCAACTGATACAAAATATAAACTTGTCCATATGAATTATTATCTGAAGAACAACTGATACTTTTCTCAAAACTTTGTGTTCTGGCCAGAAAAAAATATCAATAGGCCTTTGTGCAGGAACTGTAACTGAGGGAGAAACAACTACTTTTCTAGAAATTGCTAGTCATGAGGCACCATAGGAACTATTGCCACGAACAAATGTGATTTTAAAGTGGTTTACAGAATTTTTCCTGCGCAGGGTTTGAAAGAACATTGTGCTTGACAAAAACAGTTGGTAATGCAGACACGATGGTAAAGACTCAAAGAAAATGTTCATCTGTAGACATATCAAGGAGATGGTTTTCTCCAGAGAAGCAGCTTCTGAACTGGAGATTGTGATGTCACTTAGAAACACAAGCGGAATTGTGAGCAGAAGCTTTGTTCTTGGCATTGCTACAAGCAAAATAAATGATCAGTAACATAGCAGTGGTAATACCAGTCTTTGCAACACAATTTTTTCCAGATTTCTGTCTCTCCCATACGCAAGCTAATTATGTGATTATGTGAGGAGAAAGAACCAACTCTTCACTATGTATGACAGAAAATTGCACTGCATGTTCACTGTGTATATCACCTCTTCCTATTAGTAATTCTGTAAGTTTTTAAATTTAATTCTATGCTCTCTTTTAAAAATATGCTTCACAAGGCACAGACAGTAATGCACTTGAGATTTGAGATGTTTAACATGTGGCATGTAACCCATAAAATCAGGATATGAGATGAAGTTTTTCAGAATAAGCAATCTGAAGTCTAGGAATGAACAAGGACCTATTTTTTTAGTAAATTGGCAGTGTGTATCAGACACCACAAAATGCATGTGAAGAGTTTCAGAAGAGGAGAATATTGGATTCCCAACACATTGATTTTCCACAACACAGAAAGTTGCAGTTACCTTCCACAGCTGGGTAATTTCATTACCTGAGCGTGGCTAGCCAAAGAGGTCTATAAACACATGTAAAGGATTTTGGAAGTAGAATAGAAGAAGAGCGATTTGTTATCACATCTATAAACTGAGCTTCAGAGAATCAGCATCAAAATACTGCTATAGATTTTTATTATTATTCTGATCCATTCTCTGTCAGTCATTTCTCACTTACATGCAGCTCTTGCTGAGGTTCGGTGTATAGAAGACACTGGAGACTTTGAAATGAGCCTATAGTCTCTTTACAAAACATCTTTTAGCTTATGTTCTTTTTTTATTATTCTTTGGGCTTTTGGGGCTTGCCGAGTACATTCTGTTAATATTTTCAAGGCTTTTACCATAATCAAGGTGACTAGAAATTTACATAAAAAAAACAAAAAAGAGAGACCATTGTGTAAACTTTAGACTTGAGCTCTCAAAACCCCCACTCTGCTGCATAATGAGAATCATATTAAAACTACGAGTGATTGCCCAGACAGGAGTTTTCCGATATCATAAGGAGACCTTGAAGCTGCTTGCACACAACTTGTAGGTTTTTTTAGTTTTTTGCTTAGTGTTACTGCCCTCATCCGCCTCAAATGACATTAGGGGGATTCTCAGCACATCTGAAGATCAGAGAGAGCTGAGACACCAGAAATTTAGGGTTATTTGTACTCTAATTTGAAGATGTGAGGTACTTACAGAGTAACCTGGCAGTTCATGTGCCAATTTTGACTTTACAACTCTGTAAATATTGTTTTTAATCAAACGAGTAAATTAAGGTTTCTAGAAGTGTTTTGAACAAACCATGCCAAATTTCCAAACTATCTAGATAATTAAACTTTCCATCTTAATGGATTTCTGAATGCATTTGATATTAAATAGAGATCTAAGACATAAATGTGGAAATTAACCTTCTACCACACATACTGCCAGTGCTTGACAAAAACATCAAAGGCTCAATTTTCTTATTATGCTAAGGCCTCTTTAAACTACTTTGATGATGTAAAATGTCTATACAATTCGGGGACATGAAGTCTACACCCTTTAAAAGCCCTATTACTCAGCTATAGTGGAATAAAAGTATCTTATCATAAGAGCAAATTTAAGGGACAAGAATCTGATGGAGAAAAAAACCCCAAATCTTCATGAGCTCTTAAGACATCTCTATGCAACTGTAACACAGAACCATAGAGAAATTTGCATATTCTCATATAAAATATGAAATTATGTATGAAATATGTTACAGAACTTGTTTTGAATTCTACTTGTGTAGGCACATTACCTCTGGGCCTGTTCTCTCTTGTTTTGGACAATCTGACTGAAACTTCCCTTTCTTCCATTCTATTCTCAGCAAATCATCGGGAAGGGAATTGCTCAATAGCAGATTTAACAACCAAAGGACAATTACAGCCTGTGTAGGATTCCTTTATAATCACAAACTGAAAGAAAAACACTTGGCTCAGTATTTAGAAAGAAATTCTTTAAGGATCCAATTACACAGAAGTGTAGAATTAATACCAAATAGGTAAAATTCTGTGGGTAGCAGTATGTGAGCATATAAATATTGATCAGGATGTAAGGATCTGTAAGGATTAAATTACAAGCACTATTTTTTAATTTGTCTTGCTAGTTGAAATAAAGCCGCAGAAGTAGGATTGCTACAGCTGCTGCAGACATGTGAGGAAATTAAGCCCTTACTCAGAGAGCGTTGTGCCAGAGAGCTCTGGCATTGACTGTCCTATCAGTAAACTCCATACCGAACCCGTTAGGAAATGCTTGTGATAAGAATATACGGCAGCAAGGATTCACAGGTAAATTTTCCTCTTGCTGTTCTGATAACACATTTATAGAGCACTTTATACTTTTAAAGAGGTAGATAAACATCACTGAATTGATTCTCACTAGAAGGAAGTGTTTGCACTTTATTTTACAAGCAGTGGAAACACTAATTGTGCATCACTGATTGACAACCTTCCCAGTGTCAGGCATTGCGTGTGAGACTTACTCATTTGATTCTCTCTTCATCATGCTCTACTGTGGCACTTCTAGGTCAGGTGTTTGCCGTACAGCCTCATCGGCTCCCTCCTGCTTTCTGATGCCACACAAGGTGCTGCTGACCAGTTTGCCGGCTGTGCCTGAGATCTCTTTACCAGCTGCAGCCTCTGTGTAGGGACAGGTGAGCCGCTCCGCTCTGCAGCCGTGGGTCATCACCCAGCAGTGCCCAATGCCAGGGAGTCCCCTTCCAGAAGCCAGAGCCCTCAGCTGTAGATTTGCATCGTGGTTAATGCTGCAGGCTTACCTCATCATGCGATCTGACACACAGACAGCTCAGACTCACAGCCGCTGGACAGACGGACAGCTCTGCCATGGGCCTGCAGTCACTCGTCCCATTGCATGATCAAACATAGGGGACTTCTATACAGGATTGGAACTGTTAGACGTACCTTCCTTGGAAAATCTACCATAATATGAAAAATTCATAGAATCATAGAATCACAGAATGGTTTGGGTTGGAAGGGACCTTAAAGCTCATCCAGTCCAATCCCTGCCATGGACAGGGACACCTCCCACCAGAGCAGTTTGCCCAAAACCCCATCCAACCTGGCCTTGAACGCTTCCAGGGAGGGGGCATCCACAGCTTCCCTGGGCAACCTGTGCCAGTGTCTCACCATTCTCACAGTAAAAAATTTCTTCCTAATATCCAGTCTAAATCTGCCCTCTTCCAGTTTAAAACCATTAAAACCATTCCCCCTTGTCCTGTCACCACCTGCCCTTATAAAAAGTCCCTCTCCAGCTTTCCTGTAGGAAAAGCCTTATTCAAGACAGGTTTGCAAGTATTTCAGCTAATCCTGCTTTTAAAGCTGTTTAAGTCCCACTGCATGTTCCAAGCAGCCTGAATTGGCTTTAAAGCCTTCTAAAAATGGCTTTTAAAAAAGTCAGTAAAAAAGTCCAAGCCACCTAAAGCTTTGTCTATACAGTAGCTCCAGCCAAGCTTAAAATTGAGAAGGCATCTCCCCAGTGTGCAGTAGGTTTTTAAACACTGTTAACAGCAATTGCAACTACCCCGAAGTCTCAGCTTTGCCATAGTCCTATACAGAGCCCGCTAGAGGCCACCACCTCTCCATAGTAACAAATAGAGATGTTAAGAACAAACATCCTGTATCATGTTTTAGGTAGATTTCAAAATATTCCCATTTATTCCTGTGTGCTTGAAACTATGTATTAATTTAAACTGTTTAGGTTAATAATGAATATCGAAACACTATGCACATTGTCTTTTACCTATTTATATATTTACCAATTAAAATACTTCCTAAGACAATGATCAAGTAACATAAAGTCTTCTTTACCATCCTTGGATGGCCAGAGTCAATCCAGCCATGCAGAAGTTCTCCATGCACACTCAGTATGGTCTTGTTAGCAGTGTGAACTCTACCTCTTTGCTGAAATAGCCCCTCTCAGCTGGTTACACAGAATCCTGTAACAGATTTAGATCTAAAGTCCATCTCCAGGCAGCCATCCAAATAAACCCAGTAGGGCTTTCCTTAAAACTGTGGCAAGGGTAAAGCACAGCTCCTTCCAGGGGCGATTAAGGGGGGCAGAGCCTAGCAAGAAAAAGCAGAGCTTTGGGAGAAAGGGTGACACAGAGGAATGTGTTTCAATAATTTCATTAATTTGGAGGTTTGTTATGGTTTCCATTGTGGAGCATACAAAATCAAGCCCATATGAGCTTGGGACAGGTAAAGGCAGAGAAGGAGCAGCTTCCATAAATGTTCTTCAATACAGGCAAAATGTGAATGTTAAAAACTATCAGCCCTCTCCAAAGGGCTATTTACAGACAACACATAAACAGGTACAGCACGCCACACAGTAACACTCAGAGTCAGACCTTTTGCTTAAAGAAAGTTTGTAAATTCCCCTCTTCTGCTTTTCTCCATTTACTTAAAAAAATCCTCTTCTTTATCTTACGTTTATTGTGCCTTTGAAAAAAATGAGGGAGATTTTGGAGAGAAAGAACATGTGCTCTTAACTCTTAATAGAGATTTTCCACTGGGTTATTTTTGTATACGCACGTGATGGTGATGTGCAGACCACAGAGCTCTGAAGATCATTTCCTCCACACATGTTGGAGAAACCTACATTACTTTGCAGTGAGCAAATGTTTCTGCGTACTGATATTGGCATTTCACTTCAGCTAAAGAATTGCAAGCTCAGATACAATGAACTGTCTGTAAAATTTTGTTTCCAAACTGGGTTATCTCTGTGTTTCTCTTTAATTTCAAATTAAAGCTACCTTTGACCACTAAAACACCTAGCTCTTCATGATATTACTTGATAAACTTGCAAAAATGAAATTATTTTACGTGAAAAAATCAGTTACATCAATTTAAAAACTTGTTTCTAGATCTACCATATCAAATTAGGCTATAACAGATGCTTGATTATCTTGTCCAGTGTCTGTCATCAGTGAGAAAGATATTAGGCAACAACATGAAACGGATAAATGTCTTCTTAACCATGTGCCATTCAAGGTTTCTTCATCTCCTGAAATATAAAGGTTCATATCCATTTTCCATATCCTCATCCACATAAATATTTAGCTCTTTTCAGCTAAGCCATTTCATTTAGTGTCATCCAGCAGCAAAAATATATTAACACTATGGTATATGATGTGATATGATATGATATGATATATAATGTAATGTAATGTAATTTTTATTTATATTTCCTTTTCTTTGGCTTTATCCCAATTTCATCTGCTCCTGCTATATATTGTGCATGTGTAAACAATAGGAAAACTTTTTTTGAAAGCCCTCTAAGTCCATGAATGAAGACAATTTCCTCTCCTTGACATACAATAAGATTCTTTCACTGACTGGCTTTATGCAGCTGCACAGACGCAGTGCAGTAGTGACTGAACTCAGCATCTTTCTTACCGTACCTGTCCCCTCACTAGTTTGATCTGTGACTAATGGTGTCGCTGTTCTTCCTGCAACCCACACTTTCTAAACTGGGTGTCATTTGTTTATTCCTTTTTTGGAGCACTTCCTTTTCACTATCATCTCCATTAATATAAAATCTCTCATTCTCAGCTTCGCAGCCCTGCAGGATGCCCTGCCAGCTTCCTTTTCCCATTCTTCCCACGTTCACTAACTATCCCAATTCTTTCTTCTGTTTTCATTCTCACAATCCAAGTCTTGGTATTGAATCTCAAAGCAGCAGCTCCACCAACGCACCAGGACCTCTCTTCAGTGACCGCCACTCAGATTTCTGGCCTGCACCATCACGAGAAGCAGCTGGATTTAGAAATATATTTTGCCTTCATGCGTGGTCAGCCAGACACATGTGTGGGCATAAATGCATAAACTGATGTTGTATGTGGCTACAAATATTTTAGGATCAGCAAGATCACCCTTGAATTCTTTTGATGTTGTGCTTGACATGTCATGTTATTTTTGCTACTTCTGGAAGAGAGAAGATGGTGAGGGGGAGTCAAACCTACTGTCAATATTTTTCCTGTGAAGGTTTGTGGCATCATTACCATTAACTGTCTTCAAACATTCTTAATTTTGAGATAATCACTTTACTGTGCATAGTGGGCTGAAAGGAATAGTCTGCCTTTATGTAGATTTGATTAATTATTATGAAACTCAGAAGCTTATTTTTTGTACTGTGTGGTGGATTCAATCTTGCTGTTCTCTGAATTTCCTTGCCCTGGAATCTATTTTAACATTGAACTGTCACTGGCAGATTTTTTTGTGGACTCTCATCAAAATCAGAAAGAACTCATTAAAATGACTCATTAAAGTTTATAAATTTGTAAAGGGCGAGTGTCAAGAGGAAGGAGCCAGGCTCTTCTCAGTGACAGCCAATGACAGGACAAGGGCAATGGGAGCAAGCTGGAGCATAGAAGGTTCAACCTGAACATGAGGAAAATCTTTTTCACTGTGAGGGTAACAGAGCACTGGACCAGGCTGCCCAGAGAGGTTGTGAAGTCTCCTTCTCTGGGAGACATTCAAAACCCGCCTGGACGTGTTCCTGTGTGATCTAGTCTAGGTGATCCTGCTCTGGCAGGGGGGTTGGACTGGATGATCTTTCGAGGTCCCTTCCAATTCCTAATATTCTGTGATTCTGTGTGAAATGCAGTTGTTTTGAATTCATTTTGAGGTTATGGAAGGATTTGTTAACATTTCAGATTAATTCAAATGCAGAAGAGGAATTTTGGTTACTTGTGAAAATGAGACACTTGCTTTACCTTAGTTCTTATTTGTTTCTAGGACACCCCTGTGGGGAAAGAAGAGAGCAGTTTTCTCAGCCTTTGCTGTGGAGATTCAGTTTTACAGATTCTGAACTGGTGGAATGTGCTCCTGATAGAAATATCCTGTACCAAATTAGTTCGCTCCAAACCTCTGCTTCTATCAGCTGCCATGAAGATCCAGTGTTCAAGTCAGTGATATCATATTATCAGTTCAAGTGGCTTAAAAGCAATCTGAAAATGTGAGATTTTATATGGATTTATTCGTTCTACTTCAAGTATTTTTTCTACTTATTTGTGAGAAAGTAACAGACCAACTGGAATATGTTACATTAGAGAGGATAATACCTGTGGCACAGGTGAAGCTGCCAGATGACACTGCAATAGTTTTATCCACAGGAATTTAAAGTTAGCCATATGTTACAATGGTGAAAGACTGACCTGCTCCAGTCAGTCACCTCGGGAGGCTGAGGCTGTTACACACAATTACTTCTGCTCTGCTCCTGGGTGGGCAGTGGGGAACACATAAGCTCCTGCACATGTTCTTCTGCCTTTCTTTTATTTCAATAGCACCTAAAGCCTCAGTAGGAGCTCCAAAGGCTCCCATCTGTCAAGTGACACGGAAACCAGGATGTATCAGAGCTGCAGCTGCAGCCCTCTCAGCCTCCCCCAGCAGAACCACCTTGCCAGGAAACCCATGCCAGCCTGGAGCTGGCTCCAGCAGACAACACAAGTGTAGGAATAGGTGCAAAATCCTGCCCTGGTGAATTCAGTTGTGAAATTCTCATTAGTTCAACAACCAAGATGCTATACCTTGCACTCAGCTATGGGAGTGTGCCATCTTAAAACCATTAGGAGAGGCCAGGCAATCCCTTGCAATAGCCCATTAGGAGATAAATGAATCCTAGAAACCTGCTGCCTCCCACCTCTTCTGTGACTGCTTGCTTAAGCTAATCTTCCTGCTTCACATAAGTGAAGATTAAAGAGGATGGTAAAAAGCAGCTATAGCTGAGGAAGAAGTTTTTCAGTCTCTTCCTGGTTACAGTTCAGCTTATTCCATTACCTTATTTATCATCTATAATGATGTCTAAGCACTCATGGAAGTGGGGGACATTTAGGAAACAGCAAATTGGTCCTTGCTCCAACCACCTCTCTGTGTACACTGCAGCAGAGGTGAGAACGTGTCCCAGAACAGGAACCTAATGGACTTAACTGGTCAAATATTAGTTTTCAGGGGCAGGGATGTGAGAACAAGAGGTTTTGTATGGCCAATTGCTTAAGTGATGTGAAAACTGGAAGAGTTTGAAAACAGCCTGAGTGAGAAATTGTGCAGAGGCAAGGAGAGTAAATGACTCACTTTGCTTCTCTAACATAATAGTGAAAAGCTGCCAGGTATTTGGTGCTAGAAAGTAGCAGTGTATTAAACTTTGTGGTAGTGGTTGGTCAGAGGCAAAATCAGCTCTGTGTAACACAACATTTACTGTTGTGTTATGAATTCTTGCACACAGTTTGGCTGAAAAGAGAAAAAATTCATACTTACCATGTGCAGACATTTCCAGTACTTACCACATAAAGCAGACAATTTTTCTGGGAATTGAAGAGTGAAATATCTCTCCACATAAATCTCTGGGAAATTTTCTTTCAACTTCAATGAAGACATTAAGAGATTAAGAAAATTAGCATAATCAGCTCATGTTGTCTAATCCCCCTAGTCTAACCCAGGCACATTCCCCATGTGTTATTGGTTAACACTTTTATCCCACCCAGGTTTATCTGACCTGTCATTTCCTTATTCCACTGACTTGTAGCTGTCAGATACCCCACAATGTGCATCTTGGATTTTATAGAAAGATGCACTGCACACAATATATTTTAAAATTCTATTAAGTATAACAGAGAAAGGAGAGCACAGAGAAATATGGGAGCTACAAAAGAAAATGCTTTCAAATCTGATTATTTTATACAGGTATGATATGCATATATTTTTGATTCCTTCCTTTAAAAAAAGCTGCTAAGATTTGATAGTGACTGGAGTGACGACCAGGATGGAGGACAGTGGTGGATGACAGACTGAAGAACGTAACAGGAGAAGGAGGACTTGCAGTAGGAGAGTGATCAGAAAGCTACAGAGTCTGCTGAAAGCTGTGATGTTTCCATCAGGCAGCACTGAAGGCTCAGAAATAACACAGGTAAGAAAATCAGCTTCTCTTAAGCAAGTATTTATGTCTCACTTAAGTAATGCTTGGCACCAGTCACTGTAATTTTTATGTCAGAACCGTAAGTTCCTCTCCAACTTAATTTAAATAAAAGAGCTGCCAATCCTATCCCTCAGCTCCATCTGAAATGAACTGAACGTGCACTGTTTGCAGACCATGCAGTGCATACCAGTGTTACTAGAACAGAGTAAATTACTGTTATATTAATTAAATGCTTGCCATTACAATAGAAGAAAGCAAGTTAAACAGCAGTTGTTCTTATCATTTTCTCTTGAGAGCTGAAGAAAAACATTTAGATTTAGACACCTCTGTTTGACTTTGTCATTTAACAGAAATAATGCCAGTTCTGTAGAAACTTTCTCCATCTGTCACGGACTCAGATGGTTTCCTTAATTTTGTTGAGCTCAACAATACGACAACAGCTGATAATCTGGCCTTATGGCCAAATATTACTCCATGTATAAAATCTGGACACTATTCCAATACACAAAATCTGAAAGAGGAAAAGGTAAAAACAGTCTATTATGCCAGTTGCTGAGACAAAAATCTTGACAGAAGTGGAATATTGATTAAATCTGGCAACACAACTTGGCAGGAACAGGAATGGGTGACTCAAAATGGCTCTAAGAACGCTGAACAAAGATGAAACAACACCAACACGATAGGTGGTCCCTGTGTAACAGACTTTGGGCAATGGCTACAATTCTTTTATATTTTCTAGAGATTTATTTGGCTTTGTAGTATGCAAAGTTCACACACACGCATACCTATGAATCATTTTCAGTGGTGTATTTATAATTCTTACAGGTGTTACTTCCAACACAAAAAGAAAACCATTCCAGTTATGAGTTTCTATTTTTAAACCGGCTTCTGAAAAGAATAAAAGGCAAACAAACAATTTGCTACAAAAATCTGCAGCAAAGAGAGAGAATAACGGGATGGGCCACTTGGTCCTCTGTAGCCAGATGCATTCCTTTTAGCTGTTCCTCTACCCTGCTGTTATAAAAACTATCAATGGCAGAATTTCCACAACTCACGAGGAAGCTCATCTCTGTGCTGAGCTGCCTTTGCAGACGGAAAGCTTTCTGTAATACCTACTGGAATAATCCTTTACTGCATATTATGTCATCCTTTTTTTTTTCCTGCCTTCAAAGGTAATGCAAAAACGTGATCATCACTGGACATTTTTTCCTAAAAAAATGAACTGATATATGGATATGTTTTGGTTTGAAGGCTGCAGTGCTAAAAGAAATAAATCAATCTTACATAAAGTAATAGGGATGAAAGAGTTATGTCTTCTTCTTCAGCCTCATGTGTAACACCAGGCTTTGCAGGAGTATTTGAAACTTCTTGTAAGGCTGCAGTATTTTCAAATAGGCAGGAGAAATCTATCATCCTGTACTTATACTTTTGAGTACTGAAACATCTAAAGCTTCTGTTTCATTCCTTGTTCGTTACAATCCTAGCTGGTCAGATCATGCCTATGGAAATTGGGTTAATAAAAGTCTTAGCCATAAGGAAAATGCATGGGAAAAAAAAACCCTTTCCCCTCTTTATGATATGTTCTATTTTGTTTGTATCAGTCTTCTTTCCCCAGAATCCTTCCCCCAGTCTTTAGCTCCACTGCAAGCAAAGTGATTGTACAGACTGGTGTTCTGGGACAGCATTAGGGTTTCAGCCCACTCCGAGCAATGGCAGAAAACTGCACTCCCTCCAGGGGACCTGTTCTCTGTCTGGTCCATAAGTGAACACAGAGCCTGGGTGACCTGGTCTGACGACTCCAAAGCAGGTGTTAGCAGTACTCACACAGCACACCTCCGCACCGTCGCGTACAGTCGCTACCATGGCTTGGGGTGCACAGGTCGGAACGGAAACATAGATTGAAGCCCACAAAAAAAGTTAGCAGCAATGGGAAACCTTTTGTTCCTTTGGATCTCCTGTTGAAAATGCACATCCACAATTGATCAAATTCTTAATTTAAGACTCTTAGATTCCTCACTAGTAGCAACTTCTCCCATAGCTACCTCAGCATTGCTGTTACTGCCTCCGCTGACACTGGAGGCTCCTTCTGTCCTGGGGTTACTCACACATCTGTGACATCTCAGCCCAATTACAGCAATACAACATGTCTGGCCCTAAAACCTTTGACAAATGTCTGTATTACCCCATCTCTTCTCAACCCTGTCCTTTGCTCCCTATGCCAGTTTCCATTACAAAATGGAACTATGTTCAAGACTTGTGTCCCAGCCCCAGGATGTCATAGAATCACAGGATGGTTTTGGTTGGACAAGACCTTTAAGATCATCGAGTCCAACCATCGAACCAGCTCTAAGTCCACCACTGGACCATGTCCCTAAGCATGACATATACTCGTCTTTTAAACACCTCCAGGGATGGTGAAAGATCAGCTAAAGCCTACACATGAAAGTCACTTTCAGCAGTTCCTCTCTCTAGTAATGTGCTGTATCTTAAAATTACAGAAATCTAGAAAACCACAGTTCTTGCAGTCCTGGTCCAAAACTATGAAATGATCTCCCATATATTCAGAGACATTATGAGCATCATGACATTCTGCACCAAGTGGCACGTGTATTTCTTCAACTTTGTCTTCTCTGTGAACACAGAGTGTTTCTACGCTGGGGAATGTCAGGTCAGTGAATAGGAGCTTTATAGAAAGTGAATGTTCCACCCCTACTGGGAAGCAAGTACTTTGCTTTCCTAAATTTGCACTTCTAGCCAAGTCAAAAATGAGCTGATAAACTAAGAGCTTTATCGATTTCTAATGGCTTGAATGTAGGCTGAATTCTTCTGCTTCTAAGGGAGTAAAAGGACTGCTTGATGTTCTGGAAAGGACTGAGAAATGACTGATCTTTGATAGCTGAGAGCAGAGAGCGTCAGCCTGTGAAGCAGTATCTCAATTCCTTGTGCGCTTGTCTGTGCCCCTCCCCATGCTGAAGTTATAGAAGGAAATAATAACAAAGACTTAACAGCAGATTACAAGTCCTTGTAATTTCTCAAGGCAAGAAAAGACATCTCCTGCCAGTTGTGAGAGTGGATGCCGGATCAGAAAGCCCAGAGCTGGGCAGAGGTGTCGGGTTAATATTTGTAACCCAATTGTGTCAGATTCATTTGTGGCTTTTTCAGAACTGCTATGGTAGAGCCAGGCACCAAGTGAGGGCAGTGCAGGTGCAAGACTGGCACCGCGTTGTGTCACTCAGGAGCATGTCCCACGTCAGTGATGTAGCGGGGTTGGAGGGGCTTCCTCCCCCCCACTTCAACCTTCATTACTAGGATAATGAAAATAATGGCAATGGTTCTAGCCTTGACTGTGAAGTGTTTTATTCTCACACCCAGAACCTCTGCCTGTTGGCACAGGGTCCCTCCTCCCACAAAACACGCCTGCCATCTTCTGGCCAGGACACCAAGCATCCAGGGGCTGGCTGGAAACGCACCGGGAGGTGTCTGTTCTGAACGGCTTTTCCAGTCGTAAACGCAACCTACCAAGCAAGCAGGTTGAAATTAAATTTTGCCCTGGGGCGTGATGTTCGTGTATCACAGAAGAATTAAGCTTTCAAGCTGTGCTAAACTCCTCTGTCTTGATTCACAAGGATTTGCATGAGTTTTTCCTTTTATCTTTATACCTGCAAATATCCTGAGAGTTTCATTTATTCCTAGTCTAAAGGAGACAATTCAATCGAAAGAGTCATTATTATGCTGCTTTTACATTTAAATCACAAGTTTCAGTGGCTTTTATAGGAAGCCACTGTTGATCAAAACTGGAATTACGGTTTTCATGAATATTTATTAAACACCGGTGTTGCAGTGGAACCTAAGGCTGAGCAAAGTTCATGCTGTGTCAGGTTCCAACAGAAATATTTGATGTGGCTCTAATCAAAGACAGTGTTAAGAGTTTCATAACACCTTAGGAAGCTTCAAGGAATTTGCTAATTAGGAGTAAAACTTTGTTGAGAAGTCAAATGTTAAGTTCTGAAAACAATTCTTTGCTCCTCACAATCTTCAAAGCAAAGCTGAATCTCTTCCTGAAGAACATGAGTTATTTTAGGTATAAGAACCACTGGCTGGTATTTCACAGCCTGTTATGAAGCACTTTAGATTGCATGCTCAGAAATACTCCCTTTAAAGTCTATGACTAACCCACAAGCGCCAAATTATGAGCTTTTTTTTTTTACCAGGTTAAAGCCATCCTGTAGCAAAAGGAAATATCAAAATCTAAACACTTCACAAACTGCATTACATTAATGAACTTGAGAGTAAAAATGGGAAAAAAATGGGATTGGACTAGATGATCTTTTGAGGTCCCTTCCAATCCCTAACGTTCTGTGATTCTGTGTAACGTTCTGTGAAAAGGCTATGATGATGTTTTCAAAACAGAACACTGATCTGTATTTTCTTTTCAATAGCAGATGTAGTACACATGCATAATGCATGCATATAATCTACATCTTATATGCATATTATACATATGCATATTATACATATCAACGCAAATTATATTGAATCTTAAAAATAAATATTCAAATTGCTCAGAATTTTTATATGTTTAGTGCCTCAATATTAAAACATAAAACTGGCTCATAAAACAGAAATTCTGTGCCCCACGTCACTTGCAGTTCAGAGGGACCGGGTAGGAGCTGGAGCCACATGTACAAGCATGTAAAACATCAGTCAGGCTAGCTTCAGCACCTTCCCAAAATGTACTGTTCAATAGAAGGCCTTTTCTTACGTCACTAATGGAGACTGTGCTGTTCAGCCCTCAAGGGTACCCTTCCCTCACCCAGCTTAATTTGAATGAAGGGCTGGGAAACATCCAGCTTCCCGGGAGAGGCCACGAGAAGTTGTCTTCCCTGGAGAATGATGCCACCTCTCCAAAGACAACTGTCTAGGACGCTGGGTGTGTGTTGGGTTGACCTTGACGTGACACCAGGTGCCCACACAGCCACTCTGTCACTCCCCTCCTCAGCAGGACAGGATAGGGAGAAAATAAGATGGAAGAGATGAAGGCAGTTTAATAAAGCAAAAGCAAAAGCTGCATGCAGAAGCAAAGGAAAACAAAAGTGTTTCTTTCTCTACTTCCCATCAGCAGGCAATGTCCAGCCACTCCCAGAGGAGTAGGGCTTCTACACACATAGCAGTTGTGATGACAGAGAAACCAGACCCTAGGTTCTGTCACAGAGTCAGTTTATTTCAGCTTGAGCTGGGCCCTCCCAAGAAGGACCCCCTTGGTTATTTTACTGTGCTTTTTAAAGCCTCACAGTCGATTACACCAGTTGTTCATGTGCCTGTCCACACAACAAGCGTGTGTGCTTTGTCCAGGCAAAACATTCAACGATTACGATCCCTCTTCAATGACTGGAGTTTCAGTGTGGGCGACTCTACCTGATGACAGAGTTTCATGATCTTCTGTTCCATCCGCACCCAATGCTCATCCGTCTTCTGCCAACCTCAGGTAGAATGGTCTCTTTCTTCATCATCTGTGCTGGGAATTCATCCGTCTTCTGCTGCCTCCTGGTAGAATGATTTCTTCCCTTTGATCATAATGGTCTCTCTAGTTTATATTGTTATTAGTACAAACTTCATTAATATTACTTTTATAATCTTATTAGGTCAGTTAAAATTTATCAAAGTCACGCAAAACTACTCCCAGCCATTCTTCTTGTGACGAAGAAAGAGTTCAGCCCAGGTTCAGCTTGCAGCCTAAGGCTTCAGCAGCCACCTGCTACTCATGCTAAGCAGGTTAGTGACTTATGCTAATTAAAACACATGATTCAAATAATCAGCTTGAAGATTACTTTAGTTTCCAAGAGGTTGCTCTGGAAGACAAAAGTTATAATAGCAAACACCCTCCTCCTCCTTTCCCTTAGTTCTTATTGCTGAGCAGCTGTCATACGTATGGCACATCTCTTTGGTCAGTTTGAGTCAGTTGTCCTGGCTATATCCCCCCCCAGAATCTTGCTCAGCTCCAGCCTCCTGGCCTCTGTGGGTGAGAGGAGGGATGTTGGAGAGACAGCCTTGATACCGTGGCAGCACTGCTCTGCAGTAGCCAAATCACTGGTGTGTTCTCAGCACTCTCCTAGCTACAAATACAAAGCACAGCACTGTGAGGGCTGCTCTGATTAAAGTTAACTCCATCTCAGCCAGACCCAATACAGGGCATTTTTCCTCTCTTCATGGACTTTTCTGGAAGGCTTGAGAGTTAACGTAGGGTAGGCTCATGGACAGTAGTCAGCTGAGGGGAATCCTACCCAAGGTGTCTTGAGATGGTGATAAAACCAAAGAGCTAAAATGCTTTTGAATGAGCTGATTTTTCTTAATTAACAGAGGAAGTGAGGCTGACAGGATGTCCAACTTTGACTCTTCCACACCAAGCAAAAAGTCTGCTGAACATTAGTCCAGGTTTCTGCATCAATCCCATGAAGTTTATCACCATTTATACTAAGGTCTGGATTTCCCTGGGAGAAGAAAGGCCAGACGGGCCATTGCTCCAAACCTTCTTTGGGACTGTACTACAAATCACTTGTGCTCTACTTCATGTGAGACAAAACTGTGCTACCCTTTTCTTCCCACTCTACGTGCGTTCCGAATTACGCTGATCTGTCTGACTCAGCCTTGTGCATGGTTAATACTCGGACCTGTCTCTTTGCCGACCAGATTCAATGATTTACAAACACACTGCTGAAGGCTTTTCATGGGAGCAATGTTAGGATCCTCCTCTACCAGGAAGGATCTTCCAAGAAGACCACATTTTTTCCCGTGGCAGGTCTAGTTCCAGTGTCATTTGGAGTCTCTCCACTCTTGGGTCTCACATATTGTCTGTGAGCACATATGTCCCAGATCAGCGCTTCTGAAGACTGAAATCATCCCGAGAGATGTGTCATTTTAGCTAAAACCAGAAAATTGTTCTTTCCAGTATGCCTCATAAATAAATATATAAATAAAGCTACATACAATACAGAGCAGCTGACACTTTCAGTTCTTTTAAACTAGTTTTATATTAGCTAACTGGTGTTAACTAGCTTGAAGTGGTCTCACTGGTGACCAGCAGTACAACTGGGCCCTATGAACCAACTGCAGTTATCAGGAACTACCTAAATTTAGTAGCCCACAGAGTCGCAAACAGCTCCTGTTTGAGACTGCAGAGGCAGAGGACCGAGGGGCAAGGTTGTGCTATATGTGACTTCAGGAAACGGAGCTTTTCCACTGTTTTTTTCTGCTAAGGCTTTGTTCTGGTAGTGGAGTTCAGCGAGACTGGGAGTTACAGCACAGACCTCCAGACTGGTCAGTAACATTGAACGCGGTCCTGCTGGCAAGCGGAGGAAAGCTCTGGCATCAAGGCTCAGCCCACTCATGAGAGGGACATTATTGTTTCCACAGCTGGGGTTTCCTCTTCAAGGCGGGATTTTTCAGGAAGAGCAGACTTTCTGCTGTGGTATCTCTCGTTGCCAGTATAATTCTGACTCTCTCCACTTTTATCTTTCACAAAACAAGCGGCACAAATGGTAAAACGAATGCTGTGCCCCAGAGTTGAAAGAACCTGCCTTGCTCTTTCTTATTTCACTTTGTAACTCAGGGGTTCTACAGTTGCATTCCAGATGTTGCCAAATATCTGACAGAAAAAGTTCTGCAAGGGCTCTGCTTTGCAGATATTGAACTGGAATAGTCAGATCTTGCCTTTCAGCTGTACAACTCTCCCTGTGCAGCCGTGCATCACCTCATAAGGGTAACAAAGTGTCGAGTGTAATGTGTAATTGTATTTGTTAGCTATAAAAAACAACATATAGAGCAGGGTTCTATTTGTGTAGCTGCTATTTCATTTGTGTGTTCAAAGGGAAAATTTTCATTAACAAGGTTAAAAATGAACATTGGATCTGCATTTTATTTATTAAGCTTACAGCTCTATAACACAGAGCATGGCAGAGGTCAGAGAAACTGCTGTGATGGCAGCATTTACTCCTCTGTGTGCACCACACAACCATTTCTATTTCTCCCTCTCCATCAGGCACACCATTTCAAAACAGTTGCCTGGCATTTGAAAAAAATTAGCTGCTCCGCCTGTCAGGCATTTCCAGCTTCCCACCTGTTTTAGGAAAGACACATTTTTGTGTGAACACATCGATACTGAGCTCACAAGATGTAACAGCCAAGTATATCTACAGAACAGAAACTAATATTAAATCCAGAAAAATAGTGAATATAAATTCTAGGACAAATTTCAAGCATCTGCTCTGAGATACTGTAAATATATTTTACTACTTTAATATTCTAGAGTTATTTTTACTACGTACTTTATAGTGAAGCATGCTGCCTTTTCTACTATGGATTAATAATGGGATTTGGGGGGGAAAGCTGATAAAACTGGTAAGAAAGGGTATGATACCCAACAGGTAAACACATGATATTGCCTGTGTCTAGCAAGATGCACTCAAACAATCCAAAATCATGGCAGAAGAAAAGGCCACGCTTTCCAGCATTGAGAGAAAGGATCTTCATTAATTCTTTATTTTTGCTGCTTAGTTAACTCTTTAAAACAGCTCTGGCATACATTTTCTTCTGGAAAAGAAGGCAAACCTCTGCAGCAGAAGCCACAATGTGTGTGGCGAGTTTCGAAAGAGCCCTTTCGCCATGCAGTGCTTGGAAAACAAAACACCACCACAATCAGTGTAGGTGAAGGATCAGCGAGGAGCGGTCTCAAGCACTCCATTTCCCATTTCTCTCGTCTCTCTCAGAGCAGAACTGGAGCCAGGAAAGGCAGCGGTGAGCGCTGCCCAGGGCAGGGTGCCTGCGGCAGGACAGGGCAGCAGGGCTCTGCCTGGGAAGCGGGTGGTGGTGTCCATGTCTGCCATCCTTGCAGAGATAGGGGCCCACGGCCCATCTCTGCTGCAGCCAGAGACACCGGGAAGTGGCTGCAGTCCTTAAATATGGGTCAGTTCCCATGTCTCTTCCTTTTCTTGTCTCCTTGCTACATATGCTGGTCAGTTAGGAAATGAGATAAAAATGCCAGTGAGCAACTGCTAATATCATAATTTGTTCTCTTATCGCTCTTAAAAGAGGGCAAAACCCAAAGGTTCTTTCTGTGGAGTTTTATAGGAAATTGTAAAGTCATAAACAGCAAGGTCTAACCTGTTCCTTTGCAATCATCTCTTTAATTTAAAGAGAATGAGAAAGTTTGTCATTAAAGGAATATAAAGAAAATTAGAGACCTAAGAGATTTCCCTCATACAGATGATGCATTTGTACGTGAGTCTTGTCTCCTGTCAGAGATGACCCAAGACTTGTCCATGTTTTGACTCTCCAGTGCGTGCCTTGCTTTGTGAAGACACAAAACTCTCCCAGGCATTTTGAACCTTCCAAGTGAGCATCTTGTCCTCTTCAAATAACGAGCATAAAACCCCCATCCTCCATGGAGGGAAACAGAATGAGTGCTCATATGTTATGGACGTTGTCACTTCACACAGATGGGAAATCAAAATTGATCCTTCACACAAACAAGTGATTATAATTTGTCAAATGTTTGCTATGAATAAGTTGCTTTCTGCTTTCTTAGCTTCTTTTAGGAAGTGCTATCTAAGCCCACAGCACTTAGCTGTAGAGAAGGAATAAAACCCCAACTTAATACAATAACTCATCTTAAACACATTGATTTTTATAGGGAAATTCTTAATATATTGAAGAAGTCCCTATGCCATACAGTATTTACTATTTTTACCTTAGCTTTTTAAATGTTATCTTGATTTGTTCTTCTTCTCCTTAGAAAAAGACACAGATATAAACTATTCTTGGGTAAAGACTACCAGTGTCTTTAATTATAATATTGAAAATAGTTATGTGAGTGTAAATAATTTCCATTAAACCTTAAGTAGTAATACCTTAGTCTGTAAATATTTTGCAAGTACCATTTTGGTAATGCCACATAGGAAAGCCAGTCTATCCCAAACCACAGAACAGCACATTAGACATAGGAAAATCTGTGTATATCCCTGCACCAACAAAGCCGCGCTGGCCGCGCTGGGGCAGAGCGGGTGACAGAGGCCATGCTCCACGGGAGGCCATGAGCAGCCCTCACCAGGGCACAGCTGGGTGCATCCCCAGGCTGAAGCCACCAGAGCCCACATTAATAAAACACTGATATTTGGCTTTGGAAAACATGCAAATACATTGGCCTCTTTTATGCTAAACATTCTAGGAGAAGAAAATCCACTTCAGGTTCCTTTCGTGACTCTTGGTTTTTGTTTCAGGCCAAAGGACAGACGTCCTTACTGACGACTGTAATGAAAAAGCTGTCACAACAAAATGAAGGCTCTACTGTACAGAACGTTCTTCTTATAGAAGGAATGCAAAATTATCTCGAGTAATTCACCGCAAAAAGTATCTGGGAAGGAGAAATGAAATTGGGAAATAGTTAATGGATTGTTACATTCACTGCAAACTAAAACAACTTTTTGACGTGCAATTTGCACTGTTTTTCTTAGCAGCCAACTGTGTTCATTCTCAGAAAACTTATTACTATTGTACCAGGGTGAACGTACACATGGTATCTCAAGGCAAAGATTTTGTGTGTATTTAAAGCTTTTCAGGGTCTTGTAAGTAGAAAAAAACCCCAGTATTCTAAAACCTTCCCTGTGTTTTTATTCTTTTCACTTATAAAAATGTGGTTTTTGCAAGACCATGTGATTTCATAATCTCTGATGTAAACACTGGCATTAATCCAATGAAGCCTTTGGCTCATGAGAGCACTTAAGCAAAAAGAGGAGTTTGAAAAACTCAGGAGCTGTTTTGCCAAAAAGGGTTTTTAGATGTGGCCATCCTCCATGGGCACAGACCCTAAATATGGCCTCGGCAGGCTGGCACAGAAATCATGCAGCTGTACCATTCCATGCAATAACAAATTTGCTTTGTGACCTGTCATTTCAGTGCATTCTACTGACACAGCTGGAGCTCAGGGAAACCATCAGACGCTGCCCTTGAGAATTTCTCTTTCTGTACTTCCTCTTGTTCTAAAAATCTCAAATTGAAAAAATTCTAATAGCTTTTGAAAAAAAAAATATATGAATTTTGGCTATTCTGAACTTTAAAAAAAATAATTTTTATATGGTTGAGAGTAAAACCCCAACCTTTTGCTGCATGCTGTAGAGAACAGCAAAGAGTTCCAGTGACTTGTATTTGTTGTTGAAATAAACCGATCTGTGCCTTTCTGCCACGTAGCCCGATACAGGAGCTGTATGGAATTATTTGGAAAGCGTTTTCAAGAGTCAAGTTCTTATTTATTATGAAAGAAGTCCCCAGGGCACGTTCTTCTCTCTGCCTTGTCATGGGCTGTAGGCCTGACACTTGACATGTTTCCCACATCAGGTACACGCAGCCACCACGGTGCCCAACTAACGTCATCCTCAACAGAGAAAACTTTGGTTTTTAATAGGAGCACTAATGTGAATTTACTTAGACTGGGATTTAACCCCCAGATTTACAGAGAGGTTGAGACGGCATTTAACTCCAGAAATAATATGACAGATTTTCCTAAACTTGTATATGTAACCGAATGGAATTCAGTAGAGATCTGCTTGTGTACAAAGTTTAATTTGGTTTATTAGTCCACATTTGAAACTACGTAGTGTGAATTGCAAAATTAAAAAAATCCAGTAGGTGTCATCTGCTCACATATTGTGTGGATGAGAATCAAGATCAGATTTTTCTTTTAACTGTACTTAAATGGAAAGTACGAGTCTCAAACACTGCAACAAGTTTTCTGAAGAACATGCATAAAAATATGTACGAATTTGTTCCGATAGGCTTTACTAACACTAGGATTCCTGGAATGTTTGCAACCTGGATACTCTTTATGCACAAAGTAATTTGCAGATATCCATGACTGTACTTACACGCCTAAATAACATCTGTAAAATAGGGCTGTAAATACACGTATTGAAACCTGAAAATCCATTTAATGGATTCCATTCAATCCACATGTCCTTAAAGCAACATAACTGCACTACAGCAGCGCTCTGATCCTGAAGCCTGTATTGCAAAAATAGATTTGAGAGCCTCTGTACTTGTGAGGGTGTTAAATGAAGTCGGAAGGGCCCAGGAAGGGCAGGGAACTCAGATTCCATAAATGGTGGTTTAAGCTGTTGATTTCTTGAACTTGCACCTCTTGTGGGTTACCGAGAATTACCAAGTACTCAGATCTGATGATGTACGTTGATTTTCATTTCAGATCAGACACTTTTATTTAAATTCAGCAGCTTCATACTTACTTGAGGAGTAAAACTATTCAGGCAAGTCTGAATCAGTGAGATTCAGCCATCTTCAAATATAAGCACAGCAAACACTTCTTGCATTTTAAACCCTAACCTCTATTATCTGGTGCAGGGATAGTTACTAGGTCAGAGTTATGCCTTTCAGCATGTGATTAAAACATGCACTTTGTCCCTATCCATGGATTTTGCAATACAATCCTTTAGCAATCTGGCAACATTTCTGGCTTTGTTAGTGTGAGGCATTGCTCAGGAAAGTTCCTGTGCAATACTGCTGTGGTCTGATGCAAAATCCTTTGAAAATAATAGAAGGACATCCAGGGGCTTAAGCCCTGAACTGGTCAGGCTCATGGAAAGGCTGAGCTGTGGCAGGTGAAGCTGGCAGGAAATCACAGCATGGCAGATGCCAAGAGGTGCCCAAGCTGATGGCAGTTGTGGCCTGAAAACTGCTTTTAATGCACACAAGTGACAGGGTGGGAAATGCCCCTGTTGCAGCTGGACCGACAGTGACTTTGATTCACATTTATTTTTCATCTTTTTTAAAAAAAAATCAAGCCAGCTTGAAGTTTTCAAAAGTCAGTCTCTGTGGCTTCTGTGAAGATGTAAGAGGAAGTTAAGAAGATTTCAAAGGAAAATGCGTTGCTTTTTTCCATATGATCCTGGTCTATGGTTACGTGTCGAGCAGGACAGGGCTTTTGCACCACACACCGATGAACAGGAAATTCCGCATAACCCTCCCCTAATTAAAAGCTCATTATTTCTAGGTGAACTCCTCACCTGCCAGCCAGGAAACGACTCCCTTAGCGCTGCCATCATCCCCACCGAGGCGGTGGGAAGGGTGGGGAACCGCTGCGATGGGCACCGGACCCCAGGACACCGGGGGTGCCGGGCCGAAACAGTCCCGACACCCGACTGCGCTGAGGCGGGCTGGACCCAGGGCAGCGCGCAGGCTGGGGGGAACGACTGCGAAACAAGCAGGCTTTTTTATTATTTGAAAACGATTCTTTGTGAAATATATTTCATTTTCTTTGGAAATACGAGGAATTAATCCGTGTTCTTCTTTTACGTAATAGGAGATGACGCTTTTTCTGCCT
>NW_010157906.1:0-10110 GCF_000695765.1 Mesitornis unicolor
CGCCCAAGGGGGCGAGTAGCCCAAGAGGGCTTCGCCCTCGGAGCCGCGGCCCTAAGAGGAGCCGCCACAGGACAGCTGGCCGGAGTCAGCCTCACTTGGCCCCATGGGCTTCATGGAGATGCATGGCAATGGCCTCCCCATCCCTGACCAGACACTGCAGGAAGCCCAGCACCTTCACCAGTTGAGGGACTTGCGTACTGTGTTACACCAACACCGCCAAGACCAAACCTCAGCTCCTGGGACAATTTGGTTTGTCTTAACAAAAAGACACCAATAAACACCCCACTCCCTCTGCCGTGGTGAGCAGACTCCAAGGTGCTATCTCAGAGCCGACACTGGGGTCTCTGTACCTTCCCCCCGGCCCTTGCCTGGAACCAACATGTTGACTTCTCAGGCCTGTGAACCAGCTCCTCTTGGCTCCCCGGCTGAGGAGGCGCTTAGCTGCTCTCATGTCACGCGCTGCCTTATTCAAGGAAGGGGGAAACAAAGTGCTCTTATCTAATTTCAGGGCTGAGGACCTTCTGCTGTAGCTCCCGAGTTGCAGTCCTGGCCTGCCGTTAGTGGGCATGCCATGAATCTGCCCTCTTTCCCCCACGGGGGTCAAAACGTGTTATGAGGGGCAGGCACTTGCCTGTGCCCCACGTCACATGGCATTTAAATATGCAAAGGGCAGGACTGTGGTGGTTTTCTCCCTCTTACTGTGTAGTGGCAAGCAGGTATTTCAGAGGCTGGTCTCCCGTAGTACTGTTACAGAGGGAGGCTGGTTGCTGTCAAGCAATTCATGCTGTTTGCCCAGGGAACCCATGATTTTTGCATAATTGATGATAACTGGCATAATGAAGCTCCAATGAAGAAATCGTGTGATAAAATGTAAATACTCTCTGGGAGACAAGACCAGCCCTGGAGAGCACAGGCAGGGTTGCACTCCTAATGTGGAAATAGGCTTGGGCTCCACTGGAAAATGTTTCTTACTGTTTACCATGTCCGAGGTTGTGAAGCAAGGTTAAGGATTCCCAGGATGTCTTTTGATAGCAAGATAATGTGCTTTACCTTGGGCAGCTGTCTGTTCCCTCTAACAGCTCCTGGATTTTTGGACAAAGAAAACTCTAAGCCAGATTTGTACTGGTGGTGTGCCTTACAGAGCAAACTTGGCTAAAACACTCAGTAATACACATTTCTTGATAGTAGGTGAGGTAGCAACAACTGATTTATTTATTTTAAATGCATTCGCAATACACTTTATGTTGTTAAAATGGTTTTAGACCTATTCTGAATGTGAGATAAGACATTACATAGTGGCAGGGACTGAAAATTTTTTCCTAGCAGTCAAGTATTATGATTTTGTTTGGTTGTAACTAACGATTTAAGGTAAATTAAAAATAAAAAGTGGCCTGAAAGGAAACAAGAGCTGACTTCTAGGTGAAAATATGGATTAAACTGGTCACTGATAATCACTGAAAAGATGCAGTAGATGCTGGGCAGGTGCCCCATGATTCAATGTGTGTAATAATGTATCATGAACTTTGAAAGCTCCTGTGTGATAAACTCAGACAACCTGGCTGGCTTAGGTACTTACCAGTCCTTCACTCAGCTGCTCCTTCAGACTCTGGAACCCAAGGACACTGTAGCATCAAGTCTATTTCCATAAAAGCTTTTTTCCACCCAACGTGCAGACATATGCTTTTTTATTTCATTTAGTAAAACTACAAGGTACTGGTTTTTGACTGCCGTTTTGTGTTCCTGACCATGCTGACAAAGCAGAGAGCTGGGAGGTTATGGGGGGAGCTCTTAAAAAACTTTCTTCTCAGAGATGTTTTTTTTACGTGGAGCCTCTTCAGTCAAGGGGCATCTTAAATCCTTCTATTGAGACGAGGCAATTGGAGCAAACCCAGCCTCAGACAAAGGGGTGTGAGGGAGAAGGAGGGAAGTTTAAAAGCTGGAATGAAGAAGAACCATACTTCAGCTACAGTGAGCCCAGAGCAGGGAAAAAGGAGGCAGAAAGGAGTGGCTTTGCTGGCAGGGCTGTCATACTCCCTTTGGAAGGCAATATGTTAGTATTTATTACAGGGAAAAAAATCTGCCTGTATTTATGCATTCTAGGGCCCAAGGAACCCTTTTTGTATATGTGTCCACAATGGAAGAACAAGGAGGCAGATACTGCAGTGGTGCGTTTCTTACTCCTACGTCTGGTTTAGTGTGAGCTCTGTGAGGGTCAGATCCTCAGGACTATCCAGAAGCCCGAGTGTGTGAACTCGTGTTTTATACAGCTCTTGCAGGTGGTTTTCTGCATTTTTAATCCTTACACAGTAAGGATGTATACCTCTCATCTGTACCTCTGAGCTACCACTTTCTACAGTAAACCTGTTTACTCTTGGGAAATCTCAGGTTTGTTAGTTGCAAGTCTTTACATTTTTTTACCTAAAACCACCAATTCGGGTTTTATTTGAAAAGAAGTCCAGTGTGCTGGTCAGATGGCTGCTGATCAGATTTGATATCAATGCTGGTTAATATGTGACTAAATATTAGCCATGTGTTAATTCTCATGTACAGTACTTACAGTACTTTCAGCTTGGAAATTTGGTCAGAATACAAAGGCAATAAATGCACATAAAACGGCTTGCTCGCAGCCATCCTCCATCTTTATCCTGACCTTGAGCTGTGGGAAGGAGACGTAATTCTATCTTCCTGCTCAGTCAAATCCTTGCTTCAATGAATTTGATAGCAGCCGCTGAAAAACTAGATCCATGAGAAAACGGACTGACTGCCCCAGCTCACTTTCCCCGTCCTTTGTGCAGGGGCCACACAGCAATATCTTTAGGTACCACAGCAAGGAGACCCATTGGCCATAACCAACTTGTAGCAGAGAAATAATCCTCTTTTTTTTCTCTGTCTGAGCATCAGATAAAGCTTTAAGCAATCTATAGGCAAGTAAATTAATTAAGCTGGTACAGAAAAATAAAGCATTTTATGGAACATCTGAATTATTTTTTTATAACCCTTGAAGTAGAGAACATTTGCCCTTCTTTTGTATTGGAGAATAATTGTTCAGTTATAACAACAGTGCATTTCTGTGCATTGAATTATTAAAAGGCCATTGGCATTCTTAATATAGGCATTTTCCTCATCTCCTTTATAGAGATCATGCATCAGAAAGTAAGTTTAGGAAACAGGATGGCTGAGGAAGTTGTTGCTGTTTGTTTTTAAAAGCAAGCAGCAACATATTGACAAAATAAATGGAAATAAGCAGATGAGGTTCAACTTCACCTACACCAGTTGTAGTGTAATTTTCTTAATACTAATCTAGATACTACTAAGGATAGCAGGTTTGAGGCAAAAAATAAATATTTAGTAAATAGAGTGAACTTTTCAAATAAACTTGCAAAGTATATGCCTGCTTATTCCTGCTCTTGCCAAAACTATAAATAAATCTCCGAGTAGCTGCCTGGTGAATCATTCCTGTTATTGTAGGCTGGTCAGTCTGGACCTCAACAAAGATTATAGGGAGCATCTGCAGAAAATGATCCTAAATTGGAAACACTGGAATAAATGCCTTGAAAGCCTCAAGACTTTTAACCTCAGATGTTATGTCAGGGTATGACTTAAACTGAACTGAAAGAATGGAGAGGGGACTTTACTGTTTTGGGGAGGAGAGGGGTCTTCACTGGTTTTGATTGCTGATTGACTTGGATTTTTTTTTTAAGTTCTAGCTTCACAACCAATGATAATTTTATATTTGAACTATCAAGTCTCTTGTCCATTATTAACAAGATAACGTCACACAAGGGCTACAATCTGAAGGACAGAACTTCCAGCCTTGGCCTAGCTGGTGCAGCTGGATGCTTCACTTGAAAGCCCATGCTTAATTTAGCTCATCCAAACATCTGATAGCTAATTGAAAGAAAAGCTATTTCAAGTGTGAGTACAAACTGGCAGCTCATTTTGCTGCCTTGTGGGGTCCTACCTGGCAGGGCAAAGGAAAGAAACCCAAACCTGATATTTTCCAAGATGTCTTTTAAAAGCTGGGGTGAGAGAGGGTTGATTATGGAATGATATTTGAGACCATATAATTACACCATTTTGAAAAACAAACCTTTCCCCTTCATCACTAATTTACTGTAAATAGGATGGGAAACCTACTGGCTGTGATTTTTCATTTCAGAATAAAACAAAAGGGATGAAGTTGCTCAATTTTACAGATGTCATGGTTTAGGCCCAGTGCATAACTGAGCACCACGATGCCCCAAAAAAGGGCTAGTCTAAATAAGGACTGGGAGGGTTTCTCACCAGTTAAACAGGTTGCAGGCAAAAGACAGACTCATGGTAAGGAATAAAAAACCAAAACAATTTTCATTTGTTACCAACATCAGGGTAGAACAATGGGAGATACAACCAGATCTTAAAATCAAAACACCTTCTCCCCACCCCTCCCTTCTTCTCGAGCTCAACTTTTGTTCCCGGTTGCTTCACCTTTCCCCTCCTCCTTTGCCTTGAGGCACAGGGGGACAGGGGTGGGGGTTTGTGGTCGGTTTTCCCACCACATCACGTGCTTTTCTTAGGAGTAGGGAAAAAAAACACCTCAGCCCAGTGTCTCTCTCTCTGCTTCCACGTGGCCCCCTTTCCATAGGGGGAAAAATCCTCAGAAGTCCAATATGGGTCTGCCCACATTTGCAGTTTCCCTCACACACAAAACTGCTTCAACCCAAGTCCACAAAACTCCAATCTGGGTCTGCCTGTGGTCACAGTTCCCTCACACATGAGCAGTCGACCTGGCTCTTGCCACAGGTTGCAAAGGGAAAACCTGGGTTCTGCGTCCTCCTCCTCCTCCCTCTCTTTTCTTTCCTCCAAAACCGACCCTGGTGTTCTTCAAACTTGTTTTCCTTGTACCCCACTCCTTTCTCCGCTGCAGGTCTCTTCTGATGGTTCCTGGAGGTCCCAGCTTGCTTTCTCTCTTTTTTTCGGGATGAAGCTGCAGCGGGACTTAAGCTTAAGTTGCGGTCAGGGCCGGCCAAGCCCAGCCGGGCAAGGCCAGGGCCGTGCCACCCACACCTGGGGGCGCGCTGGTCAGGGCCGGTGCCAGAGAGAGAGAGAGAGGCATGCCCTGCACCCCCCTTAAATACATGAATTTGCAGGGGCGATGATTGGCTTGGCCCTGGTCAGAGGTGGGTCTGACAAAAGCAAAGGGGGAGCTTTTCAGGTAGCTTCTTAAAGGGCCATCTCCATAGCCCTTCCCCCATTACCAAAGACACAACCAAAAAGCCCCTCACAGAAAACCCAATACAACAGACACCAGAAGTAGCAAAGTAGTTTCTCTTTATTTGTTTTATCCTTAATGACACATCTGAAATTCACAAATAGCGCTAAGAAACAGTATTTGGATGTAGTCTTCAACTAAAGCATATTGATTAGCAGCTGCAGCTTACAAATTTGATTCACTGCCCATTTTATGTAGATAAAGCACTGGAACAGAAGATAATATGTGTTTGGGGGATAGCAAACAGCTTTCCATGATAGCTGTAAGGCATACTCTGGTGAGTAATCCTCATCAGATCTAGATGTCATGTTTCATGTGAGTGAAAATGAGTTAGAATGTTTTTTCAGGGTATTAGTTACCAGGCTCTCAGATGTTTTGGATGTGTGAAGAAGGGTTGATTCTCAGACTGAAGCCTTTATGTGTCATGAATCTTCTGCCGACTGTTTGAAACACCTCCGGTCCTTCCCCGATTCAAAGGGAAGATTTATGGTGGTAATTCCTTTTACACTAAGGATGTAAAAAGCATGATCCTCTGCGTTACTGAAAATAACTCCCATGCTGTTTGATGAATAGGAGTGTTATGGTTTAACCTCAGCCAGCAACTGAGCACCACACAGCTCATTTCCCTCGGTGGGATGGAGAACGGGAAGAGTAAAAGTGAGAAAACTCGTGGGCTGAGATAAAGATGGTTTAACAGGTAAAGCAAAAGCCATGTGCACAAGCAAAGCAAATCAAGGAATTCATTCACTGCTTCCCATCGTTCAGCCACCTCCAAGAGAGCAGGGTTGTCTCATGTAATGATTACTTGGGATGACAAATGACATCAGTCCAAATGCCCCTCCCCCCTTTTCCTCCCCCCAGATTTATATGCTGTGTGTGATGTCATATGGTCTGGAATATCCTTTCGGTCACTTGGGGTCAGCTGTCCCAGCTGTGTCCCCTCCCAGCTTCTTGTGCACACCCAGCCTCCTTGCTGGTGGGGTGAGGTGAGAAACAGAAAAGGCCTTGACTCTATAAGCACTGCTCAGCAGTAACTAAAACATCCCTGTATTATCAACACTGTTTTCAGCACAAATCCAAAACAGCTGCATACTAGCGCCTGTGGAGCAAATTAACCCCATCCCAGCCAAAACCAGCACAAGGAGCAGAAGTGAGCCTTAGTCTTGATTCTGGAAATACGACTACCTGAGAAACAGAAGGAGCCTCATAGTCTGCACATCCTTGGTTGTGTTTATCTTGGCACGTGCTTTCAGTGACAGAAGTTTCCAAAAATCAGAGTCAGTTTACCTGTCCTGTTCAACATCATTGGGTTCAGGACTAGGAACACAGCGTAAACTTGAAAGAGAAATCCTCCCAGCAGTACCTCCTAGAACTGTTGTAGCTCAGGCCTCTGCAAAGAGGAGGAGTAAAAAACTTACTTTCTGGCTTTTCTATTTTTGGGTTCCTTTCTTGGCATACCAGTGCTATAGCAGCCTCCTTGCTGGACCCTAAAGCAGCTGGAGCAGTAGAATTTCTGAAACAAGCAGATGTACAGAATACACAAGTACAGCATTTTGCACTGGCATTCTCTTGAGGAAGAGACAAACCAGCGACTGGACGTTACACCAGGCATTTAAAGGTGGTTTAATTCTTCCTGCAAGGCCAGGAGGCTACAACTTGTTCCTGGCTCAGTTCTCAGCTGGCTAGCAGCAGATCTGAAAATGCCTTCAGGTAATATATTAGCTATTGCAGGTGTTAATTAACATCTGCTGAATTGCATCTGAAATGGAAAAGGGTGAGAAAGTGAGGAATCACATTAGAACCGCAGATGTTGTTGACCATGATTGAAATCACATAAGCTTTGGAAAGCTGAGGCCCCATTTTAAATGATCAGTTGAAGCACTTAAAATATTACCTGGTTTTGTTATAGACAGCTGTTTTTCCTTAATTGCTATTTTTTAATTTTTCTGCTGTAATAATTTACCATATAGTTACCTTTTTTGTGAGTAATCTTATTCACTGTGTATTACCTCTCCAGTTTTATTTATTGTTTTTCTCTTGTTTGTGCTGGAACAGAAATTTGGCTGGGCTTCTTCCCTGAAAAACATTTCCACAGAATTTGAAGATATTCCTATGACCTATACCTACACCTAAACTCAAATTAATAGCAATACCTTGCAGTTGTGAAGAGCTCAGGAGAACCGAGCTCACCACTGAAGACTGATCCTTTCATCTTCCTGAAAAAAGGCATACATCAGCCTTACTTTAAAGAAGAGAAATTCAAGATACAGGGCTAAAGTAAAGCTCATAAGTACTTGAACAAAATGACACATCTAATCTGAGACCAGAAATCAGGCTATGCCGAAACTGCCTAAGAAAACCAAGCTGTAATAAGCAGTGGCAAGAGATTCAAACGGGCTTTCTAAAGTTTTAGATCACTGAGAGGAACCTTTGGATATGTGGGGATTTTTAACATCACTTAAACTTAGCTGTTTAAGCACAGCTGCCTCTGGGACAGTCACTGATGGTGTGCATTGTAAACTATGGCTGGGACTTAAATGAGAACCACAGAGACTGGCAGAAGTGGAGTTGTAGTTTTATTTGTGGTGCTGGCATCCCACTTCTACTCACAGGAAAAACAATGTAGTTATAACCTAAGATGTGTATTTAAACTGGTAGTTGTGTGAGTGTATCTCCTGTCATGCAGCTGCAAATTTCCAGGGTGGTCAGAGGGTCACCCTGACAAAAGCGTTGAGGTGTCTGATTTCCTTTGCTTCAATGGTGCCTCAGTACCTTTGTGGATCTAAGCTTCAGTAAAACCTCTTAGAAGAGGGGGCGTAGTTACACAAAACAATTAAAATTGTGCTAAGATGAGGAAGTTAAAAAGGTAAATTTCTGGTTTATTTGCCAAGGCAAATAGAATTAACAATGCAAAAGAGCTGCCTAATAGCACATGTAATATTTTTTTTATTCTGTATTTTCAGCTGTTTGTACTGAAGCACTGTAGCTCCTTTCTCCCCTCCTCCCTGCTATACTTTTGCTTCCCATCTGCTATTTGATCTTTTCCAGTCTTGACTCGAAATTATTCCTTACAGAACCTCTCAGTGAGATGGTTTCTGCTCAGCCCCGTGTAGCATTTCGGCAGAGCCATTGTTCCTTTGTCCTCTGCCCGTAGATCAGCTTTTACTGCTAAACAGCTTCTTTATAAACTCCAATGAAACCTTCTCTCGCACTTTTGTCTGAGTTGAGTATAAGACCAAAGGCTGAAGATAGTTTTAAGTCCTGAGATGTGTGGAGCCCCCCATCCCTCCCTGTGTTTCAGTATTGGTTACTGCTTTGGCCTTTACCTGTTTTGCTTTGGCAGACAGAATAGGGCACACCCTCACCCAGCACAATATAAAGCCATTTAATTAAGAGCTATTCAGGCTCTTTTTTTTTTTAAATGTTTGCTTCAATGAATGCCTGTGTCAAGTAGCAGTCATACGACACCTTTCCAAACTCTGCAATCCAGAGCAGAAACCAGCAGTACAATTTTAACTCACTTTTGGGTTTGAACCATCACAATAAAGATCCTCAGCTTGCTCCCAAGTGTGGGGAAAGGTCACTTGCCAAGGCTTTGCTGGTCCTTTACAGTATTTGCATGCTCTGTAATGGTTGGTTTCTAGAAGTGATACCAAGAAGTGTCTGCTATTTGGGTAGAGGTAAAAATCTACAGTACAAATTTGGCTTCTTGACATTGGTAACTTATGCATGCAAATGCCCAGTGTGCAATAGCAAATGGGATATTTTCAGGACATACATGACACCCAACCTTTGTGTCTGCAAGTAAGATGGCACTGACAGCATGTGTGAAGGATTTGCATTTAGGCGTGGACCTGTGCAAATCAACATGGGCTGCTGCGAGCAGGAAGCATTTTGAAAATGTTGTCCTTCCCGTCTCGCTTGGGGATTGTAGAATTGGCTGGAGCGTCCCTGAAAAGGCTTCAAGTCTACCACACCTCTCCTAGAGCACCTTGGTAATCCCTCAAGAGGAAACAAGGCTTGCTCAACCAGCAAAATGTAAAGGAAAAGCTACTATTGGAGGAGTTAACGCCACAGGGATCCCGAAGGAGCACATCTTAATTAATCTTCTTTGCCAAATCAAAGCTGCTTGTGCTTTGGCTGGTGGGGGCTGTGTCACTGCTGCCTGTGGCTGTGACAGCTCCTGCACCTGCTTTAATCGGCCTTTGAGTAGTGTGGTAATATTATCATTTGGATTACGTTTGACAGATTTAAGAAGGGGTGTGGTACACTGCAGGCTTGACTAAAGAAAGAGCTTGGGTAGAAGGCATTTTTACGTGATAAAGATAAATTTATGGGGAGGGATGCCCATGTCTAAGGTCCATATCTATTCACAAGCACACCCTTGTGTGAGTAAGAGTTGCAGGATCTTATCTGAAGATGTAGCTGACTACGGGGAACTGATGTAGTTGCCCTTTCACTCCAGTGGGAAGCTGTGTATGCTCTGAGGGTCCTCAAACCTGAGACTCATTATCCTTGCCAATGGATCCTTTCCCAATGTGTAGGAAATGACTTTTCAATCACATAATTGGTTTAGGAAAGGCACATTGACAGTCCTGTTTTATGCTGATGGCAAGGTATCATTGCTGTGCCATTTTGATCAGTCTTGCTTGTGGTGTTTGCTCATTAGGCCAGCTAATTGCTCTCTGCTTTGGACACCTGCTCTGGTACTCTATGCTGTTCACCTTCACTCTGAATCTGCCCAGAGGCTATTAAAAATATGCCTGAGGATGAAGATGCCTTGCTCTATCAGGTACTTAGAGAAACCTGCCCATCTAACAGACTGGGAAGATTATGATCTGGTGGCAATTACAGAGACA
>NW_010157907.1:0-1116 GCF_000695765.1 Mesitornis unicolor
AAGATTAATTGTCATGTATTATTTATTGACCTCAGCCGCGACCTTGGCCCGGCGCGGTTTCCTCGGCGAGCGCCTCCACACCGCGGCGATGGCAGCAACCGGCAACCAGGGCAGCACTGGAGGCACAGGGCAGACAGTGCTCCTGGTCCTGGCCACGGCACAGGGGATGCTCGATGGCCCCGGCCACACCATGGGGGCTGCTCGATGGCCCTGGGCACAACGCAGGGCTGCTCAGTGGCCCTGGCCATGCCACAGGGCTGCTCGGTGGCGCTGGCTATGCCATGGGGTGCTCAGTGGCCCCAGCCATTCTGATCCCATCCCACACGGCCGCTCCTGGTTGTGCCCGCCCTGCCTTTCATCCTCCACTGCCGCAAGCCGGGTGCGGAGGAGCTCAGCGAGCTCCCAGGTTCTCCTTCTCTCTTAAGCTCTTTCTCTTTCGTCTTTCGTTTTCAAATCTTATCTCCAGGTAAAGAGGGTATTTGATGGGATCAAAAGGTGACCTTTAACAAGGTTAGCAGAGCCTCAAACAATATCCCCGCAAGTTCATGCACGTTTGAGCGTTCAAGGGAACAGCTCTCTGATCTCCTGTTCCTCGGTGGAAAAGTTGCTTCACAAAGATCTCTGCTAAAAGTCCATGCAGTGCAATGAGAAAATGTTCCTAAAAACCTGACACCCCCAGCTAGCACCGCTGCTGAGAAAGGAGTCATTAAAAGCTCATGAAGTGTTCCCATCCCTGCCCAAGTCCCCAGTCTCCTGCCAACCCCCGGTCACTCAGATCCCCAATGATCTCCCAGATACAAAATCACCTCTTGGAAGAAGCACAGGGCACGGAGGGAGGTCAGGCGGCAGCAATCAGGATGATCGGTGATCGGGGCTGGAATCGCACCCAAACCAGGCGGGACGGACGCCCCGGGCTGTCAGACCCCCCCGGTCCCCCACACCCGGTGCCGCTGGGCACTTTGACCCGCGATCCCGCCCCTCTCCAGCCCCGGCCATGACCCAGCCCCGCTCAGGGCGAGGGGCTCCCCGTGCGCAGCGCAGCTCGGCGGTGCCCGCGCAGGTGGCAGGGTGCCCGAGCGCGGCGAGCAGACGGGAGCGGGTGGGCGGGCAGGGTGT
>NW_010157907.1:1199-5555 GCF_000695765.1 Mesitornis unicolor
ACGAGGGCGAACGGCTCCGTGCCACCCCCGTGGCTCTGCTGGCTGAGAGCGGGTCCCCTCCATGTCCCCTCTACATTCCCGTGCCTCTGGGGACAGGGGCAGGAGGTGCCAGCTCTGGGTGCACCAGGATGGGACGCACAGAGCCACGCTCCCACCTCCCTGCAGCGCCTGGCTGATGCCAAAACCCCCCAAAGGGCAGCAACCGAGGGGTTAAAGGGCCTTGTTATTCCTTTCATACCTGGGCTCCACTTATTTGCAGACTGAATTTCCCAGAAGCCACAGCTTTCTACAAGTGGATCTGCCGCAGAACCGTGTTATTATAGATTGCGAGTTCCTTAAAGGTCAGATAACACAATACAATTGAATCATATTAGCGAGCATAGCAACTTGGTATTTTACTAAGGAAAGCCATGGAGCAGATTGTTTGTTGCAGAGAAACATACGTTGTATAATAAAGCCGGTGTAATTATCTCCAGGAACGAACAATTGGTTTACGAGGAAAAACCTCAGGTAATTGCGGTGCTCGGTGCGGCCGGGGCCGGGCAGGGCATGGAGCGCAGGCAGTGCCCGGCTCTGCGTACGGCCCCGCTTACAGTACCTGAATGCATTGCAGATGACCTAGTGGGGAAATAAACAATTTCCAAGTGTATTGTTGAGAGACAAATATTCAATACTTCATTTAATGTATGGTTTGCGGTTGGCGGTTAATCTAAGGCGATGCCGAGCCAGCCGTGTTTCACACTGCTATTAAGGAAATGCGGAATTGATTGTGAGGATGATTGAAGATTTCTGGAGAGCACAATTCCCAAGTCCGTGATGACCCCTCCTTTTTTTTTCTAATTTGCCTGTAATCTGCTCAGACAAATCCTTTTATCACATTTATTTCCTTTCCAAGTTACAACCGGAGTGATTAATTACTTAACTTCACAGACATGCTTACCCTGCTGTACGCCCTAATTTTTCTTCCTTGTAGAGTGGTTTTCCATCCCAAACAGACGTATTTCCTCTTTGAGCTCCTTTACTTTGTCCCACTGAAACTTGCTGTAAATACCCAACCCCACTGGCCAAAGGATTCCCAGAACCTGCCCAGAGCTGCCCAAATTGGAAACCATCCTTCGGTTCTGGATTTGATCTCATCAGGAAAAAGGAACTAGACCCTGTTCCAACCTTCCCTGGTCAGAGAGAGGAGGAGAAGTCATTAAAAAACGCAATATACACAATACACAAATCCCCATCTCTTCTCATTCCCCTCCTGCCCCATCCCCGGCTCCGCAGCCATCGCACCCCAGCCCCGCGGCAGAGAAACACGCAGAAAAGCCATGAGACCGAGCCCTGGTTTCCCCTCTCGGCCTCGCCTTCCTCCCTTCTCTCCCCAGCGCTGTAACTACTGCGATTTGTGTGTAGCACAGTGTGAAACAAGAATGATTTATGGGTCTGTTAGCACCACACGGCTGCCCGGCGCCACCGCACCCCTCGAAAGGGCGCTCCGAGAGCAGATTGCTGAGAGGCTGCTGGCGTTACATGTAATTATTTGTGTGCCCTGCCCACATAATCACTGTTATTCAGGCCTTCGCGGTGCCTCTGTGCTTCCCTTGCGCCACACCGGGCTCTGCTTTGGGAGCAAACGGGAGCAGGACCCTGGCCCCGCGCAGCCCCTGCCCACGCCGATCCCATAAGCCGGGCTGCGGGGTTTAAATCCGTATTTCAGCTCAGGTTAATTCGAGCGCCAGGCAAAGCAAACACAGGCTGGGTCTCTGCGTGCCATCACCGCCAGCTACAGCAAAGGCCCTGCATGCTCAGGAACCCAGACCCGAGCCCTTGGGCGCGTTTTGGGGCCAAGGTCCTGCTGGGAGTCTCTGGGATCGGTCAAATTTCCCTGGCTCCGAGCGCGGTTCCGTCAGCGAGGATCCCGAGTGCCCTTCATCAATTCTTAATGCCGCCCAAGTTCACCCCGTGTCCTCCCCGGCTCGGCTGCCCGCCCCTGCCAAGTTGGGCCCTGAGCTGAGCCCCCCCTTCCTTCAACACACAACAAGAAGGCAAATGAAATAATGAAACTCATTTTAATGCCACGGAGGGAATTGTTTTATTGCTAAAGCAGCAAATAGAACTAATTGAATCCTCTGGAAAAAAAAAAATGAAAGGAAAGGATAGGTGCAGTGCACAGACAGAAAGGGCGAACCGGAGCCTGAATATTCATGGGCCTGGAACCTGCAAATCCTTGAATGCAAAATATCTCCGTAACTGATAATGCTGCCAACGGTGCTGCATGCACGGTGCTCGGAGAGAGAGTCAGGAATGTCCGCATTTACAAGACTTTAAGTAATACTACAGAATAAATCTGCTGTTCCATTGAGCTGCTTTGCACCTCCCTGGTAAAACAGAACAGCCCAGGAGTGAGCATGGGGGCCAGCACCGGTGCCCATCCACGTCCTGCCCACAGTGCCTGTATCCTGCCCGTGTCCTGCCCACAGCAGGCAGCAGCCCCTGGCATCCACCAACCCCATAATGCCAAATCACTCCCCATTCCCCACGCTGCCAGTTAAACCTGCCACGAGCTTTTAAACTTGCTGATTTCAGTGAACCTTAATTTTCAGCAGCAACATATACATTAATGCAGGGGGCTGCATTTTAATTAAGGCAGCGTTCATGTTCTTCATTACAATACTAAGTCATCCAGCAAGAAACAGCGAGGCTATAAATCCCGTTAATGGAGAGGGCGCTGCCCGTTCTGCACCGTGCATTTAAGCACAGAGGCACCAATGCACAGAGCGATCGTTACAGGGGGTGCAGGGGGTGCTCGGGAGAGAATGGGGTGGAAATGGGATTTACACCCTGAAGGGCCAGACCACATTCACTCAGCACCACCACAATGGTGGGCACAGCGAGAGCCTGCGGGACCCCAGAAAACAACCACGGCACAACCGGGCTGTGGGGCTGCACTGTGCCCAGGCTGCTCCGGACCCTGGGTGGGAGGGGAGGGTCTGCAGCTGAGACCCCCACCCACAGCAGAGAGCTCCCCTAGCACCAGAGACCCCCCAGGCACCAGAGACCTCCCCCGGCAGCAGCCCCTTCCCCTGTCAGGAGCCAGCAGAGCCACCCCAGGAGGGGTCTCTCTCCCCTCCCCATGCCCCAGTGTTGGTGGGGACTGAGCTCTGCCCAGGCTCACTGGAGGTGCAGGATGAAGCCCACCTCTCTGCAGAGACCCCCAAGACTCCCCAGTAGCATCCCAAACCCTGGGGGCACAGCGAGAATCCCCTCGCCCCCTGCACTGCGCTCTGCGTATCAGCAGGAGTTAATGGGGGGCACGGCAGAGCCGTGCGGGGTTACCCTGGGTAAGGACCTCAGTGGGGCAGCAGCAGACTGGAGCATCCAGCACGGTGCCCTTGGCCACCCCGCGTCCCCGCTCCCGAACACATTACCCCTCTGCAGACAGCAGCTCTGGACTTCACCACTGATAACCGCGCTCCTTAAACACCCTGGCAATGGAAAGTGCTTTCTCACCATTGCCGGCCGCAGAAAACGGCTGGGGGATTTCTGTGGGGTTTTTCGGATAAGCTGGGCCGTGGGGACAGTACATTCTAAGACAGGGGTGTTCAGATATGATGTGGGAATTTGGTAATGACAAAACTCCTTCACCAGCCATGGCCCTGGCAGAAAAGCCTGCAATGATCTGATACCGCATTTCCCCTGCCGCTGCCCCCGCCTCCAAAACCCAGGGCAGTTTGAGCCCTAAATCCACCCCAGCCCTTCCTTTGTCATTAATTGTGAGGCTATTTGTCTTACACACTTTACATGCCAAATAGACTCCAATTTCATGGTGGGCCAGACTGCAGAAATGTCTCTTTTAATCTTTTTAATTCTAAAGTAGTATCAAACTTTAATATTTTCTAATGGAGTATACATTTACTCACATCTAACAATATCACCACAATTTAGGAGAAAAAAAAGTCAAGCTCCCGTCTGCACGATAAGCTTGCAGCTTTATTTCCAAAGTTCAATCAGTTAACCTAGGAGAGCAATAGCTTCCCTACAATGAGTAACGATGCAGAATAATATTTAGATAGAGATAAACCCTTTTTGCATAGGAAATTGCATTACAATTTGCTGGATCTTAGACATTCTCAGCGAGATGCTTTAGTTTACCGATGCAGTTACTGCCTCAGGCGTTTTTCCACCGCGCTTTGATTTTTTCCGGGGGTTTCTAGAGGATTTGGCGCTGAGCAAGGAACCTTTATTGCTCCTGATCCAGGAGACCCAGCGGCACCGCCCGCGCCCTCCGCCCGCACCCAGACCCCCGAGCGCCCCAAGGGGCGGCCGCGGGGAAGGACCGGACCCCCCCCCCACGCCGGGTTGGGG
>NW_010157907.1:5817-8053 GCF_000695765.1 Mesitornis unicolor
GGCAGCGGGGTCGAGGCTGGTGCTCCCAGGGGACATGAACCAAATGGACGAACCAAAGGGCAATGGATGAACCAAAGGGCAATTAAAGACCCCCTGCAGTAATGACACCAGGACCCATCGGCGCCTCGCCAGTCAGTGCAGTGGGGTGGCGTTGGTTTTAAACGAGCGCGACGGAGCTGAGTAATTACCAATTAACAACCTGCCCAAGCCACGCCACCCCGGGTGAGCTCAGAGATGGGTCCTGGAGGGGGGCGTGGGGACTCCCCAGTGCAGGGTCCCCTCCCAGCACACAGAGGGGGTTCGGTCCCCTCCTCGGTGGGTGACGGCAGCTCCCGCCCTCAGCTGCGGATCCCAAAGGCGAATTTACCACCCACCACCAGCGCCGACGTTGGCTTTCCACGCGCGTGCTCGCTGCTCGGCTTAATTATATGAGCGTCCATCAAGAACAAGTATAGAAAGGGCAGAGCCGAGGCTGAAATAAAGTTATTTGCGGATGTGGATGAGCGCTAATAGAAAGTATATTATATTACTGTCCCCGTCTCAACGCAAGATGAAAGGAAATACACTCTGAAACAAAGGAGAGCTGTGGATTTGGGCTCCAGAGCAACGCTGCTCCGCTCGGATCCAAAACGATTACCTGCTAATAAAGAAGGGGGCCGAGCCCATCCAGCCTGGCTCTGGAGGGAACGGAAATCGAGATTTTTGTCTTGAAATGTGTTATAGCAACCTCCGTCATACAAAATAAAGTCTGGCAGATGGAGTTATTTTTATGCAAAGCCAGTTCTGAGCAGGTCTGCGGCTGTAGCCGAGGTCCCTCTGCTCTTCCCCCCCTCTGCTTCCCCTGCCTCAGTTTCTCCAAAGCACTGACGAGATCGGAGCAGAAAGCCGTGGTTATATTTTGGGAGGATCCTACATTATTTAGCTGTAAAAATCAATTGTGAATTTTGCATCCACCCTCAGTGTTTGGCCTGTTTATATTGCCAAATAAATTCTTTAAAGAAGTACTGTACTTCACAGGAGAGCTTGTCAAGGTAAATACCTTCATTTACATAAAATGTGACTAGCAATTGAAATGTTAAAGCCATAAAGAGCAACTTTATGATCCATCCTTGATGCCTGGATGTATAATATGACAAGGGGGAAAATAGCGCGCCTTGCAACATTTACTAAATTGGTGTGTTGACTCTGGGGATGGAAATGGGAGACTTGAAAAAAACAGGATGGAGGGGTTTTTTGAGGTTGGTTTGTTGGTTTTTTTTCCTTTTTTTCAGTTCCATAAATATGAATCCTTTCCACAGCCTTCAAGCAGTTTCCTCCAGCGTGGAAACAGCAGCAAGCTCCATACACAGACAGGCGCTGGGGCAGGGGCCTGGTGGGAAGGAGCCCCTGGGATGCTCGGGGATGCTCATATCGGTCATGGGGGGCAGGACCTGGCCATGCACCGGTGTCCCTGACATCCCCCAAAAAAGCAGAGGCTGACCGAACCGTGGTCTGAGCAGCGACTGCTCCCTGAGACTGAAGTGACTCAGCTTTGGGGCCACCCCTGGAATCCTGGGGTCAGTTTTGGGCCCCAAAAAGGACATTGAGGGGCTGGAGCGCGGGCAGAGAAGGGCAACAGAGCTGGGGAAGGGTCTGGAGCACCCGAATGATGGGGAGTGGCTGAGGAGTTCAACTGGAAAGGGTTCTCAGGGCCTGGCAGGAGCTGCCCAGGGCAGTGGTGGAGCCCCCATCCATGGAGGGGTTCAAGACCGTGTGGATGGATGTGGCATTGGGGACGTGGTTTGGTGGTGGGGTTGGCAGCACTGGGTTAACGGTTGGACTCAATGATCCTAAAGGTCTTTTCCAGCCTAAACGATCTCACGATTCTGTGATTCTAATTCAGGGTTTTCTTTTAAACTTTTTAAAAGGGAGGGGAAACCAATTTAAACCACTTCAAATCCTAAATAATACTTTAGAAAAAGTGAATAAAAAGGATAAAATGGACTGCTGCCTACATACATACCGCAGTGAAATTATAATATCCACGCTTAATGCTCTGGAAAGTTTGATAGTGCACGTTCCCCACCTGAACCCGGCACGAACATTTCAGCCATTCATTCATGCTCGTACCCTTCTCAATTCATTGAAACCACTTCAAGCAAAAATCATTTGAAAGAAATTACCTCTGTGTATTACACCCCGAGCAGTGAGAAATGTCCCACATGAGCCTCTTCAGCCCCCAAAGCAATAAAATTCC
>NW_010157907.1:8075-9525 GCF_000695765.1 Mesitornis unicolor
ATGACTCGGGGACAAGAAGTCCCCATGACAACAAGAGGCGAGAAAAACCCATGAAAAGCGAAAGACTCCGACCTCTCTCGATACAAGGTGTCACCAATTTGTGCTGGAATTTTCACTTTGAAAATCAAAGGCCTTTGTCCGTAACTTTCTTTGAGAACCTGTTGTTCCTCCTGGGCTTTGAACAGAGCCTAACAAACCTCATCGGAGCAGGAACCGAGCAGGGGTCGGGCTCATCATTTAAACCCCAAACGCAGCCGTTGACTTTGCCTTTCTCTTTTCCAACGGGGCTGTTTTTCCCCAGGCTGATTTTGGGTTTTTTGTAGCATCTCCATGCTTGAGCGGTCCTGCACTCACACACAGAGCGAAGCTCACCAACTTTGACACTGCAAATAACACTTAAACCATTAGCAGCAAAGCCCCGCACTGTTTACTTAGTGGATTATTGAGCAAAACCCGAGAGAAAATTGAAAACACAGAGCAACAGTTGGGTTATTTCATGCCTGGCGACACGACGGCTCCCTGTGCGCTCCAAGGGATGCTCTGGAGGTTATGGGAAGAGACATGGGGGGTTCAGCACTGCCTCCCCCCGTGCCGGGTCCCTCTGCGCTGTGTGCCCACCATCACATCAAACCCATTTCACCAAACCCATCGCACCAGAGGCAGAGCAGCAGCCCCGCATGTTGTCCCTCGCGCTCCTCGCACCCTCTTTGCACCAAGAGCGAGCACAGCGTGGAGCGGCCGCAGGTGCGAGAGCGGCTGCCATCCCCATGGCTACAAGTCGAGCGCCCGCAGAGATCCATCTTCAGGTGATAAAACGCTGCAAAGGGGCCGGTTCACTCCTGCGGCCCCGTCCCTTGGGCTGGAACCGAGCGGAAAGGCTGCAAGGATGCAGGGTGGGCACCCCTGCACCAGCACAGGGCGCAGTTTGGGCACCCCTGGACCAGCAAGGGCACGGTTTGGGCATCCCTGGAGCAGCACAGGGCAGGGGGCAGGAGACCCCAGACCCTGCACACAGTGGGGTCACTCGGTGGCTGTGGGTGTAGACAAAAACCCAGGCCTGAGGCAGGAGCAACCCCTTCACACCCCCAAGAGGGGGGACACAGGGACACCCAGCAATGAACCCGGCCCCTGCTGAGAGTCCCCGCCGTGCCCAGTTCAGCCCAGTCCCAACACAGCTTTCCCACTGGGGAGGTTGGTGCTGCATCCCTGTGCTGGCTCTGAGGAGGATTTGGGATAGGAAAAACTGTGCACATGTGAGATCTAACCCAGCCCGAAAGGTTTAGGAGAGGCAAAGCACTGGGAGAGCTGTGTTACATGGAAATACTGGTACAGCCTTCAGCTCAGATTAATCCCAGCACATTGGATCCACAGAGGAGGGAGGGCAGCTGAGTCACTACATTTCAGCAAAAGCCAACTCACAGCAGGTCCCAGAACAAAAAATCAATACTCT
>NW_010157907.1:9606-10026 GCF_000695765.1 Mesitornis unicolor
GCGCGGTGCCGTGCCATTAGCAGCAGCCCCGATCTATCCGTCCCCTGTGGGTGTTCCCGCGGTGCCCATCAGCACCGGCTCACGGCGCTGATGGAAGTGGTTTGATTTTCTGCACACCCCGAGCTGATCGCAGAGGCACAGGCATTGCCCAGCCACGCAATTACAGCTCACAGCGAGGGCCGCGCTGTGCGGGACCAGGGCTGGAACAGCCCCAGCGCTGGTGAGGGATGCTGGGGGGGTCTCCTCATCCTCGGACCCCATCGATAGCCGCGGTGGTGAAAGCCTGGTGCTCAGAGCCAGGCCCAGCCCTGGTGCATGCAGAGATGGTGGCGCTGCAGCAGACTCCAGATCCACAGAGCAGTGGGGAGAGGAGGCAGTGAGCAGCCCCACGGCAGCGCCCGTTACAGCAATAGCAGCGCC
>NW_010157907.1:10071-14660 GCF_000695765.1 Mesitornis unicolor
GGGGGAGGGGAGGGGGGGCGCCGGGTCCGCAGCCATGGCCAGCAGCGCCCCGGCACCATCGGCTGGAGAGTGCATGGTTGTGGCTGGGAGAAGGCTCCTGTCAGGGCATCGTCCATTATCTGTATGAGGGCAGTGGCTCACAGGACAGCACACGGGCCTGGCTGTTAGGCAGAATGCTCAAAAAACCCAGAGAACAGCATCAGACGTGCAAACCATCTCACTGCCTGTGCTGGTGACTGCTCCCTGCAGCGGCTGCACCGGGGCTGCTCCACACGCACAGCTACGGCCCTGCGCGGGTGCCAAACATGCGGGGCCAGATCTGTATGAGGGCAGTGGCTCACAGGACAGCACACGGGCCTGGCTGTTAGGCAGAATGCTCAAAAAACCCAGAGAACAGCATCAGACGTGCAAACCATCTCACTGCCTGTGCTGGTGACTGCTCCCTGCAGCGGCTGCACCGGGGCTGCTCCACACGCACAGCTACGGCCCTGCGCGGGTGCCAAACATGCGGGGCCAGGGACACTGCTGAGCGTGGTGCACTCAAGGGACATGCCTGCAGCTTCACCGTGAAGGCTCTGCCGAGAGCAAAGCAATGCGAGTGCACATGTGGAGCGCGGCTCCTGATTATTCGGAATAATCTTCAAATCAGTGAACCTGAAAACTCCGCTATCAGGTACACTCTGTGCACTGTGGAAATCATCTTTTTTTACAACTTCAAATTTGTTTTCAAAATACTGTTAGGAATCCCCACTTTCCTGCTAAACACCGCATGTTGAGACAGCCTTGAGAGCGTGAATGGACAAAACTGAACCCCCGTGGCACTGGGGCTGTGGGGGAACTGGGAACAGTGGCCTGGGCACTGGGGTGCTCCCTTCAGCTCAGAGAGCCCTGAGGCGCCCCAGTGCCACAATCAATTGTGGGGGCCGTTCATGGAGCAGAACCCAGCCCAGGCACCATCTGCCCTGGTGCTCCCATCACACAACCACCACAGTCACCCAAAAGTGCTCCTGCTCCGACACCTCTGGAGCCATTGCCAGCAGCACCGGAGCATCCGGAGCTGGTAGTGTCTGCACGTGTGCAGCCGTGGCAGCACTGCAGTGCCCACAGGATCCTCTCCCTGTCCCCTCTGCTCACAGGAAGCCCCCCAGCCTCCACTGCAGACCCAGTCCAGCCCTGGGACACAGCCTTTGCCATGGCTGCCGCAGCAGGCACCGAACTGGGGGCTCCAGCCCTGCCAGCTTACAAAGCTGCCCCAGGGCTGGCCCCGTGGGTACTCTGTGGTCCCACAAAACCCCTTCATGCTCATGCACCCTTGTTTCATGCCCAGGAAAGGAGCTGGGGCACACCCCAGACGCTGCCTCTGTTTGTGCTGGTAACGAGCATTGTAGATGTAGAGTCCTGCAGCGTTCAGGGGGCTCCGAAGCCTCCCCATGGGTCTGCTGTCCCCACTGCACTCGCAGGAGGTCACAATTCACTTCCAGCTGCAGGACAGCTTGGGGCAGAGCCCACAGCACAGACCGTGCCCACTGAGGTGTGAGCACCATGCATTGCCCATGCAAACACCTTGGGTCCAGCTGGGCATGGGGGGTGACTTGGGCCTGGGCTGAATGGGCAGCAAGAGCAGCTCTGGACATGCCAGGGAGCAGAGGGACACGGGGACACGGTTCCTGCAGGGAATGACAGCGTTTCCCATGGTTTAGAAAGAGCCACCAGCGACTCCAAAGGAAAGGCAGATACCAACTCCTTGCCACGACCTTTGTCCAAGGGAGGACCAAGTCCTGGCACATGAGAAGGGATGAGTCAAAGCAAGTTCATCACCAAAGACAGTATTTACTGCCAGGTGTCGGTGTCCTGGGCTTAAGCTGAAGGTACACGAGTAAAACATACACCAGAGAGGAGCATGGCCACGCTGCTGACAAAAGGGAAGGGTAGAAGTCACTTCCCGCTCAGCCTTTAACGCACTGATCAGCAGGAGTCAAGCTACATTCTGCATTGAAAAAAATAAAAGCAAGCTCATAAATTTATCAACAAGAGTTAATGCACGTGGGTTATTAAGTGCAGTTTAAGGAAAGCTGTATCACCGACCTTGTCCTTCAGACAGCCCAGCGTCAGGATGTATGGAATGATGAATTACATTTACACAAACAATTCTGTCAGCATAGCACCCATCAGCCGAAACGCCTTTGCCCCAGCTCGCACCAGGATGTGGTGGAAACCTCCCTTTGGTCATTTCTGCCTTAACTTTATCTGCAGAGCTAAAGCAGTGGCAGCGGCGCAGCTTTCCCCGAGGGTCACGAGGAGAGGAGAGGAGAGGAGAGGAGAGGAGAGGATAGGAGAGAGGAGCCCGCAGAGCTGATGTCACAGCCACATTGTGCCCCTGCGTCTGTGCCGACCGCATCTTGGAGCATCACCCCCTGCAGACCCCCACACCCTGTGCACAGCAGTGAAGGCACAAACAGCACAGCAGGCGATGTGCACACAAGAAATGGTCACGCTGAGGCACTGTCTCCATTTTAAAGGAGGAGAAACCAAGGTGAGGAAACTGCTCCTGGCGCCTGCAGCTCTGCTGGAGCAGGAGATGCTCTCAGTACCGAATGACAGAGCCAGGAGCCCTGAGGGTCTGCTGCTTGCTTATTTCACTGCATAGGGAAGAACTTGGCAGTACTGAAAGCTAACAGTTCATGATGCAAAACAAAGAAATGTTTATGTAAAATATAAACAAGTGATAGAAGTCACTGTGAGAAGATGCTGGCACCAACACTTCAGGAGTTGCTCCTGTGCTTAAAGCAAAGTGCCATTTCGGTGGGCAGGGGCAATGTCCCACTGGTGCTCGAGTCAGCCCCATGCATGGTCAGCCAGGCAACCGCAGAGGTCAGCAACAGCTCCCAGCGCTGATCTATTCCCTCCCTGGTTTGGCTCAGCATTCCTCCCACACCAAACACCAGCCCGTGACACAGCTGGTACCGGTACGGCACCGGGGACGCCTGGCCCTGCCGCTGAAGTGGGGGTACTGCCCCAGCAGGGATGAAGAAGTTTGGCAAGGAGAAGGATGCTGCTTGGGTCGGGCAGCTGTGCAAACGGCTGCAGGTTAAACAATCAGGGCAGACCCTCAGTGGCAATTAAGCAGGGATGTAATTTATTTGTGCCATGACCAGAGACTCCATCCCCTGGCCTGCTCTCCCCAGCTCCCCCCCAAATCATCTCCGACCCAACCTGTTCTTCTCCCACCTCCCCCACCAGAGCAGCACCAGGGCCAGAATTGGCTGAACAGACCCCAGCACTGCTGCAGGGATGAAAAATCTCAAAATGCATTTGGCAAATGAGAAGCCGTGTGTTGCTTTTTACTCCGGGAGCGGAGTTACACCCACTCTCCAGCCCTTTTCTTGTAGCGTGGCTTTAAAGATGAAAAAGCAGCTGCTTGCCATATTCAGTGCTTGATCTTCTTCTGCCTATTTTGAATAAACCAAACCTTTTTATATGCCACTTTCTAGCCTCTCTCAGCAAGTCTCTAAACTTATGTTTCAAGGCAAGGCTTCCCTGCAGGAAAATTCGGTAAAATAAGATACTGTGCCTGAAATGGTATCTATAAACATGGTCAATGCCTTATTCCTCCCCCACGATGGTACAGCACACTGAAAACCCTCTCGGAGACAAATGCGCTTCCCAGCGCTGATCTCCACTTTATTGAAGTCCCTCAAGAAAATCCCTCAGCATTTTAACAAAGCCGAGCGGATGCTACACCAAATAAGTGCTATGAGGGCTTTGCTTCCAAAATTGCCACAGAAAATCGCCTGGAGTTGCTCACATGTAAATGCCATTGACATGAAGACTGTGTACTCTGCTTTAATGAGTGACCAGATAATCCAAGCAGTAACTCACTCGCTGCCTCTATTTATTTTCTCCTTCATATTCAGAGCAGCTAAACAACTCCCATATGAAGCACAACAAACAGACAGAACTTTATCAGCTTAGCCACAGACTATTTCTTATAAAGAAACTCATAGGGGTTGCTTTTAACTGTAAACTAAAGAGCTACCAGTGATTTGCAAGTCCCACTGATGTACTGCATTCTTCTTAGGTTTGAGATTTTTAAAGGAAAAGAGAGAGAAACCCTGAGCCATCACAATTCATTGATTTGCTAAACCTGTCAAGGCACTTGACACTTCATTACTGCAGTCCTGTATTTCCTAATAATCAGGACTTTTAGCATAGGATTCTCGTAAAATGTTATGCTGTGTCAGACAACAACATTCACGGGCTTCTTCACAAATAAAATTAGATCTTGCAAATTGAAAAAACTTTCTGATGTGGAACTTGTTGAATAAAGAGCAGATCTTATTTGTGCAGTGAACCCTGCAGCTGGTATGAAAGAAGGCATGCTTTTCACTTCAAAGCCTGTAGCATCACCTGAAACAACTTGCAATCTTGTTTATTTCAGTAATTATTAATTACCGACCTATTTAAGCTGTGTTTTACACCAAGTGCAGCTGAACTGCCACTGTCTGCTCAGGTGCTCTGTGCACGGGAGTTACAGAAGGGGGATGTTTTCACACGTTTTCTGCCTTCCCAGCAGAACACCGCATTTCCAA
>NW_010157908.1:0-438 GCF_000695765.1 Mesitornis unicolor
AAACTGTCCAAGAGGGAAAGCAGATGCAATTTTTCCCCTGAGTGGACTCCCATTTCAGCTGTTAGGAGAAGACCAACTCCTCCAAAACCAGCTCAAGAGAAATGGAACATGTCACAAGGTGCACTGTGGTTCTTCCTGCGTGACTGCAGAGAGGACATGAGTAGACGGATGGAAAACCTACCACTGCTCTACAGGCACGAGTACGCCAGCTACAAGGTAAAACAAGTTGATGAGAAAGAGTTCCCAGGAGGATGGCTGCTCCAGTCTACAGTGACCCGTATCCCGATTCAAGCAGATGGGCCTCAGATCCATACGTGAGTAGAAGAAATGAAAATGTCATCAATGCAAGCAACACAAACCCGTTTCTTGACAATGGAAATCAAAATAACCTATTCCTTGACGGTGGCTACGTTTATGCTCAGCGCTAGAGGGGCCCTG
>NW_010157909.1:0-10934 GCF_000695765.1 Mesitornis unicolor
AGCCATCACCCAATTTCTTTGAGAGACATTAAATCCTGCAGTGGGATTTTTACCCATTTCACCAGGTTTGGGATGCAGTCAATCAGAAGTAGTTTCTCATGTCTTTTTTCAATATGCCATTTTGTCACCAGAGCCTGGCAAGTCCTGAAGAGACAGATCCCTGGCTTAGCCAGTAGGAGAAATCCCCCTCGTGGTACCCTCACAGCATAACCTTAAAACTTCCAGAAACTGGAGATTCGGATAAAACTGTTTTCAACCTTGCCAGGAAAGGGCACTGCAAAATAAAAATAATTTCCCTCAAAACACTTGGTGGGTATATGTGAACAAGTGCCTGCTCTGGGGAGGGAGAAGTGAACAGGAACCATACATTGATATCAAGGTAAAAATATATATGTTGGATTTCAGGCAGATTGTATTTTCCTGTCTTGTTTAATCTCCTCTGGGGAGAGAATGGAGGTTTGTGCCTGAATTGTTTGCTTTTCTCCTTGTCATTACCCATATAACAGCTGAAACTCTCGCCTTCTTAATCTGAGGTGACTTACAGAGGTTCCCTATCAAACACAGACACTAGACAACACTGTATTAGATTACACACTTTGTCAGAAAATTGGCACTTCAGATACCAAACGATAGCCTGTGCTCTGCAACCATGCTATCATTCTTGCTCTAAGATCTTGTCAGACACCATAAATTAAGCAGGATTTGGCCCTGGACTTACAAGAAAGGGAGGGTTGCAGGAAACAGGAGGATGCTGCCTCAGCTCACAGGACTTATTTAAGGGAAAAATCTCTTCCATCTGACCCTGGGCAGGACTACCATCCCAGCACAGGCTATTTTAACTGATGCATTACTGAATGAGCAGCAGCGTTAGGATGCCACCTAATGCTATTCCCTGAAAACCTGATTCCCTGTGTCATGAGTGTCTCCATCCACAGGATCTGCATCTCCTACTGTGGTGCTATAGGAGATGCTGCCCAATCATGCACCAGCCCTCAAACCAGAGATCTCACAACAGCTCATCTCCACAAAGCAGCAGGTCACTGCTCTGAAAAGCTGAGCCAGCATTGCCCAGAAACAGCACTGGAGTCACTGCAGGAAAAGGAGGACATAGCCAGCTCACCCCTCTGCCACATTCCCATGTACATTTTAACCCCAGGGATGAGAACTGAGGAATCCTGACATTTCAGCCTGATACTGAGGAGATAGAGGAAGCCCTTTGGCGCTGCCTGTAACCATGAGACAGGCAATGGACAAAGAATGATGCTCTGGTACAGTGTTCTTGAGATCTCCAACACTTACTTTCTTCCAGTGACGAATATCCCACAGCAATTCAGCATAGAACTAAGGATTAGTAGAATTTGGTCTGGCAGCCTTCCCAGAACAAGTATCTAAGTGCTGTCTTCACATCTGCAGGTATGCTTATTTCAGGGACAGGTAGCTACACCACCTACAAAGTTCTTTGCTATCCCTAAAAAAAAGGAGACATCCAATCTCAAAGCAGTTATCAATGGTTTCAGTCAGACAAAGCACATGCAAACCACATGAATGATCACAGACTGGCACATCACCGTGCAAGGACTCAAAGCAGTGGCAGCTTTGCTGCAGCCAGGTTGCTGCAGGTGAGGCTGTTTGTGTGCAAAACAAAGGCAGAAAAAGCCACAAGGCAGTTTGCAGGAACACATAATTCCTTCTTCAGGTCTGAAACAGAGGTAATAAGATTTCGAGTTAATGACAAGGAACATTCCCTGCAAGTGCAAATGAAGTTGCTTTGAGTAAAGTCCTTGTCGAGGAGAGGGAGCAGAGTGTCAACTCCCTGGTTTGTGGCATCTGCTGCATTGCCCTTTCTTCTGTTTAAGCAACAGTGAGGGCTGGCCGTGCAAGGACAGAATGACAGCAATGCCATTTCCCAGCCCGCAGCATTCAGGCCATAAAACCCGGTTTCAAGCTCAATGCAAAGGGCTGTGCAAGCGGCCGGTCGCCCTTCGGCACAGCAGAGCTGCTCCTTGCCCGGCACTTGAGAACCTGCGGCTCAGCCCCCGTCAGAGCGGATGCAGAGCCAAAAAAAGGCGTGAAGGTAAAGCAGGCTCATTGCCTTCAAGAACCTTCCTGGAGCATGGTTACACTGCTCTCTGGTGGCAGAGGAAACGCTCGCCCACCTTCTCAGACTGCAAAGAAAGGAGCGGATACGCTGAATTTCCAGCCGCTCTTTTCCTGTGAATATGAGGTGATGAAGTCTGGGAGATAAGTAAATATACAGGCAAGCACAGATACGCATTTTAAAATCCATGGAAGAATTGGGCAGATACAAGGCCGATTAAAATTCTCAACACAGCAACAGTGTACCCTTTTAATAGCTTTGTGAGAAAGTAAAGGCTTTTCTGCTCTGTCACACGGACACATTTTTTGTATGGAAATGAATTCCACAAGAGAAGAAGAAATACTTTCTTGTCTCTGAGTGAATGCCCACATGCAAATTTCACCAGCATGAAAACTCTTGACACAGCACAACACAGAACAGTCACTCCCGTAGTGACTGTAATCTGCAAATCTCCAAACACTTTACTCTAAACTTCATCAGAGCTGTGTATCACAGTAAAGTAAATATTCACATACCTGGGGCACAACTGCAGAGAGGCTAAGAAACAGCAGGGAACATTGGGGTTTGGTCTCTGCCTCCTACCAGTGTTGCCAGCCTTGCCAACACCAGAAGCCATATCCAGACTCTTAGATTTTTCTTGTAAATAAGCCACCAACTGCAGGCCATGAAGGGTTTATCAACACAGAGTCACTGAATGGATGAGGTTGGAAGGAACCTTTGGGAATCACCTGGTGCACCTCCCTGCTCAAGCAGGGCCATGTAAAGCTGGTTGCTCAGCACCACATCCAGACGTTTTTTGAGTATTTCCAAGGATGGGGACTCCACAACCTCTCTGTGCATCCTCTGCTAGTGCTTGGTCACCCTCACAGTAAAAAAGTATTTCCTGATGTTCAGATGAAACCTCCCGTGTTTCAGTTTGTGCCCGTTGCCTCTTGTCCTGTCATGCATTTCCTTTCACGTTGCACACGTACACCAGTATTCTATATTTTCATTGCACACAAGCCTTTCCTACATCCAAACCCATCTGTACTGGCCACTGGGATGCTTTAAAGGAGTTCCTACTGCTGGGTACAGAAGCAGTTTGACCAAGAGCCCATTAGAGGGAGTACCTATCCATCATGACAAGGGTAACATGTTTTGCTTCGTTTATATGGTTGACAGACAAACAAGAAGACTTTTCAACATCTGTATGCAACCTTTCCTTGCTACAGTGAGGAACGATTTCCAATATATTCATATTTGTAAGCAAGTATTTCAATTCCTCAGTGTCCACTCTGGCACCTCTGCCAGGGCTTTGCTGGCAGACCTGGGCTTGCACTGACTATGTACTGAGTCAAGCAAAGTTAAGTTGGATCATAAGCAAAGGAGATATAGATATAGATATCTATCTCTCTCTCTATCTAGAGATAGATAGATATAGATAAAGAAGTAGATGTAGGTGTGTGTGTGTATATATGTATGTATATATATGTATATATGTGTGTATGTGTGTATATGTATGCTCAACACAACCTCAGTAAATAGGATACTGCCACAGGAATGTGATGACATGATATTGCTGGTTTGGAAGGCAGGCAGGCAGCACATGTCACAATACTTCAGTCTATACAGAATATAGAATTAGACATCTTAAACTGAATAAATTTTATGACCGAGAAACTCATCTGAAGCCATGAGACAAGCAGCAGTCATCATCTGGATTCACAAACCTGTAACTCAATGCAGAACTTGCTCTCATCTGTAAGAGTGAGACTGAAACAAGCCGAAGCTGCCTGGATAATAATAATAACTACAACAATAATAGCTGAAGGTACTTTCCAACTGCAGTACCCCATCCAACTCGCATTTTAAAAGCCCTAAGTGTTGAATCTAAAGACCTAGACACAGAGTCACTTCAGACTTCGGCTGCCACACAGCACCCGAGTCCCGCTGGCTGTTCAGATGCAGTTCTCCTGGCTGTTCCAGCTCAAGGCAAATGCAAGAGACCTCAACTTACCTCACCAGACAAAAAAGATTTAAGTTGCACTGAAGCATTTTGTGTTTTCTGTAGGCTAAAGAGAACTTAACCCAGCTGGTTTTTGGTAACCTTAGCATACATGTGATTTTTTTTTCCCCTCATCAGGTCAGTCACATTCTCACTGAACTCCCTGCAGGGGATCTAATTAAACCAGGCAAAACATTTCATATGAGTTGGATGTCCCTCTTCGTTCTCCACAAAATATACACGCTACTTCAAGCATTTGTGTGGTTCACTTTGAATACCCAATATTAAAAATTAAACATTTGGTGCTGATTTCTTTTAAACAAGTCATAGAAAAAAAACCAGATCCAAAGCATAAGCAATTGGAAAAAACTAAAGCAGAGGAAAATTGCAGTATGAACTATTTGTCAGAAACTGTTCACTTGTTCTTAGGTTGATCTCTTCAGTATCAACCTCAGAGAGATGGGGCATGGCGGGGGGGGGAATACCACAAAGAAGAGATACCCTTGACTAACTCCTTGATCCCCAGAAGCAGATATTGGCAACACTTAGTGCCATAAGATTCACAGCAGGTTTTACTCTTGCCATGGTTATTCAAAATCTTATTTTCAACAGGAGAGAAAGAAATTCTCCAGGTGTCTGCAATACATGGTAAAACTGCTGTCTCACTGCCAGCCTTTCCCCACGAGGGTGGGCTTCAACAGCATCACCCTAAATCTAAGCATCAAACATCAAATTAAGGTCACTTAAATATTTATTTAAGTGATAATATATGAAATAATAATGCTAACAATGCTAATGCTACTGCTAATAATAATAGAATATATAATAATAAGGGAATTGCTTGGAAAAATCCAGCGCAGAGCCACAGAGATGATGGAGGGAGTGGAGCATCTCCTGCTGAGGAGCGGCTGAGGGAGCTGGGGCTCTTGAGCTTGGAGCAGAGGAGACTGAGGGGTGCCCTCATTCCTGGGGATCCATTGGGAAAGGGCGAGTGTCAGGAGGAAGGAGCCAGGCTCTGCTCTGGGATGGCCAATGCCAGGACAAGGGGCAATGGTCCCAAGCTGGAGCACAGGAGGTTCAAGCTGAAGATGAGGAAAAGCTTTGTGAGTGTGAGGGTTATGGAGCATGGCCCAGGCTGCCCAGAGAGGTTGTGGAGTCTCCTTGTCTGCAGACACCCAAAGCCCTGGCCGTGTTCCTGTGTGACTGCTCTGGTGATCCTGCTGTGGCAGGGGTTGCACTGGGGGAGCTTTCCAGATCCCTTCCAACTCCTCACATGCTGGGATTCTGTGATTTAGGAGTGAAAAGTGGCAGTTACTTAATGTAGAAGATGGAGATGGTGTGAGAAGAAAAGAGACGAGGAAGGGAGAGACGGAGTGAGCAGGGAAGGGAAGGGAAGGAAGGAGCCCACATCTTTAGAAAGTGTCCTTTTCTCAATTTTGCAAGTATGGTCTTGAAACACTGAGTGAGATACAGATCTTGGGATGTACAGAAATACAGTTGAGTTCTGCCACTAACTGTAGTGTTTTCTCTAGCATCTGTATTGTAAACTCAATAGAAATGCTAACATCTAAATGAAAGTATTAACCAGTGAAGCCAGTGCTGAGCAGGAGAAGTTTCACAATGCATTTGCTATCCCCTCAGGTGGCTGATTAACAATGTAATGTGATTAATTACTTAGCTGATGCTTGGCTTTCTTCCCCATCTAATTTTTTTTAAATTCTTCCCCAATCCTTCAAACATTCAATGGGCTTGAGTCTTTTAAAATATGAGTTAAATCAAGAGTCATGATCTCACCACTTCTATTATTCAGAAGTATTACATCCGATGCTGGACCGTTTTGTTCATTCTTCCCTAGCTGGAACTGACACTTCAGTGCAAAAACAGTGTGACCACTTAAAATACCACTTAAATACAGATCATATCATGCCAAGGAAGGCTGCAGCTCAAACAGGTCTCTGGCGAGAAAGAACTCCCTCCAGTGTCTTCACTTCAGAGTACCATGTTCAGAGGGTTGTGCAGTGTTTTCACCTCCCACAGTATAGGCTCAGCTCCCAAATCCGGGATGCATTTAATGGTCTCATGCAAGACTCCATAAGAGCACATCACTATGTAGAGCCATAGTCTCTGCTTTCCTGCTCCTGTTCAATAGTTTGCTGTTTATTCATCCAAGGTCACATTAGTTTTCAGCACCAGCATCAAACTGGGAGCTCTCGTGCAACCATTGAGCCACCCTGACTTCTAACTCCTTTCAGGGTCACCATTTTCCCAGAAGCAAGTACCTACTCTGTGTTTGTATCCTATCACCATTGTTCCCAAACAGACAACCTTGCATTTGGCTACGTTAGCATTTGTGATGGTTAAACAAGACCGACTTCTCACATGAACTAGATTGACCTGTCAAACTGACCCAACTTTACCTCGGTTTACTCTTACTAACGCTGTATCCTCTGCAAATCTCACAGGCACTGATTTCCTTACTTCTGAACCATTAGTAAAACCACAAAATTGTATTGGGCTGGAAAAGATCCCCATGGAACTCTGCTGGAAATACCCTCTGTGGATGATGATTCCTCATTTACCATTCTTTTTTAAAAATCCATCAGCCAATTATAATCTATTTATGATATGCTACATTAATTTTACATAGTTCTAATTTTTTAACTGGGATGTCATGTGGTATGAAGCCAAATGCTTTTGAGAAGTGCAGGTTGATGTCAGCACAGCTCCTCTTATCAGCCAACCTTGTCAAAAAAAAAGTCAGGTTTGCTTAAGCAGATCTGTTCTCCATGAAGGGAGATGGGCAACAGCTGCTGCTTAAGATTGTGGGTTGAAATAAAATGCTGCATCTGGACTCTTAATGAGCAACGAGGAACTGTAGAACAAAGATTTTAGATGGGAAGCAGACCTGTTGCATTTTCTTACTGCCAGACTCAAAGGTTGTCAATCACTGTTTGCTGCATTTATTTATAATACATAATGTGTTAAAATTCAAAACCTGTCTCAGCTTTCATCTCTGAGTAGAAAACATGCACTGGAAGGGGCAAAGACAGTGTCAAGTCTTCATGAGACTTGATGAGAAATCTAGACAATAGTTTTCAGCTTAGGGTGTGACTGAACTAATTTGTAGGAAATCCAGAGGTGGGAACTTTGCTGGTGAGTTGATCTCGGAAGCTCTAGAGAGCTGGCTCACATACTTCTGCAACACCTTCTAGAAGAACAGGCAGATCACACAGTGTCTGCTGTGTTGTGTGGTCTAACCCCAGCCAGCAACTAAGCACCACACAGCCACTTGCTCACTCCCTGCAGTGCGATGGGGGAGAGAATCTGAAGAGTAAAAGTGAGAAAACTTGTGGGTTGAGATAAAGACAGTCAATAAATAAAACAAAAGCTGCTCACACAAGCAAAGCAAAATAAAGAATTCATTCACTACTTCCCATCTGCAGCCAGGTGTTCAGTCATCTCCAGGAAAGGAGGACTCCACCACTTGTAATGGTTACTTGGGAAGACAAATGCCATCATTCTGAACGTCCTGCCCTTCTTCCATCTTTCCTCAGCTTTATATACTGTGCATGTCGTTATACGGTATGGAATATCCCTTTGGTCAGTTGGGTTCACTCGCTGTAGTTGATTGAGAGAAGCAAAAAAGTGGTGAGAGAAGCAAAAAAGCTTTGACTCTGTGTAAACACTGCTCAGCAATAGCAAAACCATCTCTGCATTATCAGTAGTTTTCAGCACAAATCCAAAACATAGCCCCATCCTAGCTACTCTGAAGAAAATTAATTCTGTCCCAGCCAAAACCTGCATGAGTCTGAACCTCTCACAGAAGTCCTAGCAACTCAAAGAACAGTCACTCGAGATAGGGTGATAACACCCCTCAAGCTGAAAAGGGGGGCTCCCTCTCTTCCTCCTCACTCCTTTTCATCCATAAACACCCAAAAGCAGTGCTTGCTGGACTCCCAACAAGATGATTCAGTTTTCAAGCCTGCAAGACAGCTAGCCTATGGGGATCTGTTAGCAAGCTGGATTAACTAAAGCACTGGACAGAGGGAAAACATGGAACTGCATGGCAGAGAAAGTGAAGAGAGAAACAAGAGTAGGAAAGAGGAGAGAGACCTTTCTTTCAGTGTCAGTGAACTACTAAAGCCTTGCAGCTACTTCTGAAAGGACAACGTAAGCTGGACTGGTTTGGTGCTGTTCCCTGAACCGCATGGTGATGGCCAAAGAACACAAGTCATCCTGCTCCACTTCATACTATGACCCTACAGAAGCTGAAGAGATCCTTATCCTACACTTACAGTGATTTCACCTCCTCCCTTGAGCACCAGAAGGTAGTGGTGATGATTCAGTACTTGTGTTCCTCATTGTGCTGAGTCGTTGCCTTAGAGCAGTGCAAGGAGTTGAGGCTGTTATGGTTGCCATAGGCAAGGCCCACAAGAAAAGTGGTCCTCAGTGCCTTTTATTTGTAAAGAGAATTAAAACTATCAGAAAACATATTCTGTCACAGCCTAGATAATTACATCTGTATCTCTGAATTCTCATACCTTATAATTGGATATTAATTTTCTCTCACTTTTCTAATACCAGGAAAAAATAAAGTTGTGTGCAGTTTATCAGCTGATATGTGTATATATATATAAATCTACATATATATTTTAACAAGAGGCTGCTCTTCAGTAGTAAATTAATCTCTGGGTGTATGCATGTACTTCCATACACAGGGAGTCAGATCCTTTGCTACTTCACAGATGCTGCTGATGGGCTGTAGTTTGCAATATAACTTGGAATTCTTTCTCTTTCTCCAGTCCATGGAGTAGCAATAACAGCACATGAGAACCTGTGTAAAATTAATGCTTTCAGTAATAAAGATACTGATTTTAAATACTCAAATTCTTTCAGTTGTTTACCATATTGACACAATCTTTTTCTCAAGGAAAATGGATATCTCCTGACCCCAAAGTCAACTTACAACAAATTGACCAAAAGCACTGTAAATTATTTGGATGCAGAAATGAATTTGTGGCTAGGGTGCAGTTCTGAACCCCCAGCTGATAGTACTGAATACCTCAGATTCAATACCAAGTGGTTCTACATGCTATCAGTAAACAAAAGACCCACATAAGAAATACAGTACTTCTTTTGATGAAAAAGATTGTACCCGTTAGTTTGAATATTTCTGCGTGATTTACCATGTGCAATTACAGTCATACCTATGCAGTCCCATTGAAATCAGTGTATTAACAGTCACCATATAAAAGATATCGCTGGCAAGCACTGTACATAAACCTGAAACACATAGCTGTAACACAGGACAGATTGATCTAACACTGCAAGTCACTCCTTTAAATTTAATACCAGACGTAACTTTGATTTGCTTTAGTTCTCTTGAATATAATAGCAGCCTTATGATCTTAAGCTCATGATGCTATTAACTCACTTAATCCAGATTTACTCACTTTTAAGAATTCATAATAGCTCCCTGTGGTCATTTTGGTCAACTCTTAAAATCAAGGCCTCTCCGGACATTCCTCCATGTGATTTATGAATGGGTCAATGAAGCTGTTAATAATTCCGGCTGTCTTCTCTCACTGTCCTCATGTTTCAAAGCTGTAAGTTTTACTCCCTTCTAATGTGGATATCAACATTTGTCACTTGGCTTAGGATGGGTGATTGCTATAGTTTGTGAACTACTGCACAAAGAAGAAGATCTGGATTCAGAACAGACTTCTCTAACATCCTACAACATATGATTTAAGAGGGCAAAAGTGGAGGTTATGCTTAATATTGCATAATTTGCTGTGATTCAACTCTGTAGCACTGCACGTGCCTGTATTAGTGAGGTCTGGATTCATACACTGTTGTGTCTGCTAAGCATTGATAGGATGTGCAAAATACGAGGTCTGTACTGCTATAAGGAAACTGGTGTTTGTGATGGCTGATCTTTACCTAGCTGCTGTATTGACTTGGTTCAGAAAGTGACTGCGTAACCAGTAATGCTGCACATCAGCTCAGTGACAGTGAGCTGGGAAGTTGGCTGAGCTATCAGAGAAACTTGCCCGTATTGCCTGATTTACCATTTGAGATATCAAAAGTGGTGATGAGCACCTATGAGGCTACAAACCATGCACTGTTTGGAAAACATATGCACAATAGGGAAAACTTAGAGAAAAACAAACTGCAACAGGCCGAGAACAAAGGCAGTTGTCCAAGCTAGCCCACTGTAGCTGTATAATGACCTGGTAAGCCTGGGCTGGCCTCTTGCTGATGTTCTGTTCACCCTGTTAGAGCAACAGCTTTGAAACCACGACCAGGAAAATTCATGGCTCAGAGATGGAACATTAAACTGTTTCAAGGTGAGTTAGGACTTAAACACTAGGTTTTCTTTCTGACTATAAGCAGGTATGTTTGTCCATGGCAATGTTACTTAAATTATACTTCTATATCTAAGTTGCTCCGATGGATGTATAGAGACTTGTAATAGAAAGATTAAGATTAGCACAAATTAAGTATGAATGGAAGTGAATGTGTGCAAGCACCAAGAGATACAGTAAAAGAGGTGTTAAAAGAATTCTCTGCATTGATAATAAAGGATCCTGTTTCCAGGAATAAAAATGAGAAATGTGCTGTTCATGTCAAGACCAGAAAGCCTGCAGTCTGGTAAGACCATAGCAGAGATAAGCCATCGTGGTCATCCTTTAACAACAGGAGGATGGCATGAAGGTCACAGCTGGTCACACATGCCATTCCTTTTCTTGTTAGCGAATAAGGAAAACAGACTACAGAAACACAAACATATATTCCTAACATATCATTAAAAAAAGAAGACAGTTACCCCATGCAGCGCTACAGGCTTGG
>NW_010157910.1:0-6730 GCF_000695765.1 Mesitornis unicolor
CAAGCCATTCTGTGATTCTGTGATTCTTCATGGCACGGCATCGTCCGAAGTGTTGGGGATCAAACCCGCACTGGACAGCGGTGAAAATGGCCAAGCACATGGGGAAGCTGTGGCACCAACAGCCAGCAAATGACAGGCACATGTACAAGAGGCAGGCTGCGCGTCTGCGGGGGAGACGAAGGCAAGAGTAGGTCAGGGAGTGAGCCAGAAACAGCCGGGAGAGGAGCTGATGGCAGGAAAAAATCTGAGCAGAAAGGAGGAAATGAAGATTTCGATGGTTTGCTTCGCTGATAAGACACTGACCCTCTGCAATTCCATCACTTGTGCAACTGCAGCTCCTGCGGATGTTTCTGTACAGCTCATAAGCCTCAGTAAAACAACTGCAAACGCTGGATAACCATCATGTTTTAGGCAGGGCAGTAATTCAGATACTCAAATATTGATGGCAACGGGGAGGCTTGCGCAGCCCAGGGATGGATGTTTCCTGCTTATCCACAAAGAAGACAGCAATGAAACACAAGCTTCACTCCTCCATACTCAAAATAAACAACTAAGCGGCAATAAGCTTCCCTGGTTTGTTTTTAAGTCCCTTATTCCATACATGGGGTTTTGTCAGGGTCTGTAACCCCTGGGGATGGAGTCAGTGGTCAGCAGCCCTCGTTGCTGGGAAACCTGAAAACCCAGGGCATGGCGCAAGTAAAGCCCCCAGTACAAACACCGGCAATATCAAGTAAAATATAATGCTCTGCTGTGACTTGGTAGCAGAGTATGTAAGTGAGCAGGGACAAGAAATATCACTTTAATGGTTCTCATGACTTCACGGCCGCTAACAGCCTGACAGCACCCATCAATTAAAATCTATTCCCAGCTGCACCACTGATGGCCACCGCAGACTGTACAGCTATTCCTGTCACATTACACATAGGAAGTGGTTAAAGAAGACGCATGAAAAGGCCCGAGTTATTACCCGTCCAGTTCTACTTTTAACAAAATCCTGGTGTCTTTCATCCCTCAACTTGCACACTTTGCAAACAACTGGTATTTGGGCAAATTCAGGCCCCGAGAAGCTGGCACACTGGTTCCACTCAATTTAGCGCATCATGGGCTGCTCATGAGTAATGGCTTCAAATACCTGCACTGCTGCCTCCAACCACACGCGGCTTTGCAAACACACACCCCAAGAAACTCCCACTGTGGCTATTTCTGCCGGCCTCTTCAGTGGGAACAAAACTGGGGAGGCTGGGGACAAACTCTGCCAGCAAAACTCCAGTTATGTGCAGTGGGAAATCTGAGAGGGAACAGGAGGGCCTGGAAAACACCGCACCCAAACTTGGTCAGGTTCTACCTCTATCTGTTTTCACACCAGACAAAAGTAATTGTTGAAGGTAACCATTAAAAATTTTTAAAAATAACCCTTTTGGAGCTGCCTTGCAGTAGCAGCAAGGGAGCTATTGGCTGCTAAGAGCCTCTGGGCAACTGATGAACCTGGGGCAGGTTCCTTCACCCGCTTTCCACGTTGCACTGAAATCATGCGAGGAAACTTCACTGAAGCCTGTGGTTTCTTTCAGTACGGAAACAATTTAGGCTCACCGCACGCTTTTCATGTAAAATTGCAAAATGAAATTAAAAATAAATTGCAATCTGAGCGCAAAAGCACAGAATATCAGTGAGGAGGTGCTACTTGCGCTCCTCCTGACAGCAAGAGGAGCCCATCTCCGATATTCCCTCTTGTTAAATGGGAGCAATGATGCTCCATCCTCCCTCCCTCGTTTAGCCACCGCTCTTAGGCTAGCAATTTTCCTCTCTGTCTGCAGAGGACACAGCCCAAGAGCTCTCGTATTACAACAGTAGTAGTGGAAAAGCTCTGGAGTATTTCTGAAAAGCAGATTTATTTAATAGATGTCCTCTGCAGCGACTACACTGGTGCCTTATCTGCTGTGTAGCACAAAAGTCACGTTGGCAGCAGCTTGTCCTGGGTGTATTGCACACATCGGGACTACAAACAACCCCAAACCCACACATAAAACACTGCACGGAGCCAGGCAGGCCTGGCAGAGACCTCCCCCAAACCCTGCTTAGTCAGGAGCAGATTAATTCGTTATGACTCTGAGACTTGGTAGGAAGGGCCCTGTCAGGAGTTAATGGAGATGTTACAGCTTCAACCCTCTCACAGAAACCAGAGCGGGAAGTGTTTGTGCCCATTAGCTGCCTGCCAAAGAATCGATAACCTGCTTTTGTTCACAGCTTGATTTCAACCTGACCAAAAAGACACCAAATTCCTCAGAAGCACGGAAACCAACCAGGGCTGCTGTGAGGAGCACAACAGCTCGCTGCTGTTACGTCCATCGGACCCATCTGCGTGCATGCGAGAGCAGCAGCACCCCCTGGCACCCTCATTAATTGCCATTCAGATCCCAAATCACCGCAGTGACAAACTCCTCATACTCTGCACGCGGGTGTGACAGCGCCGAGACCCCATTGCCCACCCAAGGACCACATTTAGGGATGGTGCCTCCTGACCCTGCAGCTCTTGGTGTGAGGGCATCTCCTCCCCAAACCGGAGTGATGGTAACGAAAGCGGTCCTCACACCCATCTGTTTCCTTCATTTGATAACAGTCACCCAAAAAAGCAGGTGCTAAGTTATTAGAAGTGCAATTACAGCAGCAGTCTGACAGCCCCAGCTGTGTCTCTCCCAAAATTCATCATTTAGACTGATAAAATAACATTTGCATGTGCTTTCCCTAACCTCACACCAAGCACGTTCAATCGGTAAAGCAGACAGAGGAGACCTGCAATTCTTTGTCTGGGTGATGACACACACAAAATACCACAAAATACGAACAATATGGTTAAAATAATAATTTCTTCTCGACGTGAAAAACAAAAATTTCATCAGGCTACCATTTAGGAGACCACAACCACAGAATATTTTCCATCACTTTCACTGCAAAAGAGATTTATGCTTCCAAGAAGACCAGATGACAAAAAAGCACTCACTGAAGTTTAAGTAAATTAAAAATATAAATATATGAAAAATATATAAGTCTATAGATACATAAATATATAAAACTAAGTCTCTACTTGTGACTCTACAGGAGCAATTACTGAACTGCAGGTTTGCTGCAGGACCTTGGGCCGGTCCCTTCCCTCCCTGTGCCTCCTTGGGAAGATGAGGAGGCCCCCAACACCTGAGCAAAGCTGCCAAGGCAGCAGAGCAAGAACCATGCAAGGGCAAAATGTCCCTTTCAAGAAGCCCCTGGGGGTGACCTCGGCACAGCCTGAAGCCTTCCAGCTACAGGAACCGCTGACTACTTGAAAGCCCTGCCAGTACATCAAAAGTGGGCTTTACTTTACTATTTCTCACTTTTTCAAGCCTGGTTCTGTGTGCTCTTAGTGGCTATAGCCGTTTCTCTGCAGAGATCGCTGCACCTCTTCTGCTCTGCCTCCTCCACGGACGTGGGTTGTGCCACCACAGCTCCATGCCACCATCCTGTATTTCCAAATGTTTAATCAGATTTGAAATCCTGAAGGATGCTTCAGTCTGAAATTAAACAGACGATGGCAGCGTTTGAAGAACCGCAGCAAACATTAAGAGTCCACTTTCTGTTGAAAATAATCCACCTTCACCCAACACTTAATGCGGGAGCAATACTGGTTTATGCCTTCATTAGCAATCTGGATGATGGGGCAATGTCACCAGGCCAACAACTGCAGCCAGTCCATAATTTAATGAAATCTCACCCGTTTTATGGGTGCTTGAGCATCTCCCTTGCAGTTCAATGCTAAACGTGAGCAGAGGCATCTGAAGCACCGACAATCAGGTGCCCTTACAAAGAAACCTTGCGGCTTTACTACCGAAAGCAGCAGTGCATGTTAACGGGTTTATTAGCAGCGCTACTTACAAGTTAAAGCTTGGTGCAGCAATTATAGCTACACAGCAGTGAAATTTGCAAGGAAATTACCAGAATTATCCACAGTTTAGATGAACTTTCTACCCCTTCAATCAATAAAGTGCCATTAACAACCTACTGCAAGCTCGATGTTGTTTACAGCGTTAGAGGCTGTCCTGGTTTCAGCTCAACAGAACTGATTTTCTATTCAGTGATTTCACTTTCCAGCTCAGTCTCTTCTCAGTGGCTGAACTCGCTGAAACCAGCAGCATGGTTTTCCAGTGTGTGCTGCTACAAGAGATCATCACAAGGCCACTGTCTCACCATGGGGAAACGGACCCAAACCTGCCCAACCACGTATTGCATCCCACACACCCACACTCAGTGGAAAGCCCAGGGATCACCAGGGTCTGGACCCTTCCACCTTGGACCCTTCCTTCCCTCTCCACCCCTGCAATGGCCCAAGGCCCAGCAGACCCTGCTGCTTCGCCTGCCTCTGATCCTGAGCCCTGTGCTCCTGCATCAGCTCCCACTGCTGCTGGGTCCACACTGGGACTTTTCCAGTGCTCCCAGAGCCTCTTGGTGCCGTCATCGTCATTGGGGGAGGATTTCATACTGGTTTTGTAGATATATTTGTACATGTCTGTATATATTCCATTATTTTCCTATTTACATTATTATCCTGTAGTATCAGTATTAGTGTTTCATTAAACCTGTCAGTTTTATTTCCCAAACCCTAAAGTCTCTCTCCTTTCTCCTCTTTTCTCTTCCCTCCTGGAGAGGGGAGGGGGGTTAACAGAGAGTGTCTGGCCAGGGTTTATGGCCAGCCCAGCCCTAAACCACAACAGAGGCCTGGTGCAGCCAAGGCAGAGCCTGTCACAGAAATCCTCCCTCAGTTGGATTTAACTCCAGATCAATGTGACTTCGCTGGGAAGAGGCCCCCAAACCACCGACCCCGCAGCTCTGACATCCTCTATCTGCATGGGAGCTTCAAAGCTCCGCTGAGGCCAGGTCCTGCTCTTGGATTTATTACAGCAGCCGCACACTTGGCAATATTTCCCATGACTTTCATTGCAGCCCATAAAGAACAGGATCCCAGGAAAAATATTTAAGGAGAGGAAGGCGGCACCCAGTCAGCTGCACTGGGCAGCTTTGAAACTTCTTTCCTTTAGATTTTCCATCCCCTTTGACTTCCTCTCAAGCTCCACAAGTTCCAGCGTGGCTTTAAAACCCGAAGGATTTGTTCAAAGTCACACAAAGCACCTGCGACTGGGCAAAATACCCCAAATCCGAGCCCTCCCTACCCACCAGGCTGCTCCGAGAGCAGGGCACTGCTCCAGGATCGATGGCGTTAATTTGTGCTGTTTCATTACAGCGCGAACAACCCCATTTCCAAATGCCTCCGTGCCAGGTTCCAGCCTGAAGCACTTTTATTTTTTTCCCCTTTTAAAGAACAGCTGACTTATCAAAAACAGGTTTTTCTAACAGAAACCCACAAGCTAAGCCACATTATTATAATTGAAGCAATTAATTACTTTTATGCCTTTCTTTTTAAGGGAGATCTTTAATGCAGGTAATTCTGACTAAAAGAGCTAATTTGAACTGCTCCATCATTTAAAAGACCATTATAAAAATTAATTTAGAAAGTGCAGAATGAAGACAAAAAGGGATGAAGGAAAGCACGCAGAGATGGGCACTTCCCCTGTGCTCCAATGGGGAAGCATCAAACCAGGGGTGCCTATTTTACACGTGGAGAGGATGCTGATCAAGTAACATCTTTGGTTTTCCAAAATCTTGCAAAATTCGGTCTTTCTGTGGCCAGGAATAGTCATTAGAGATCAGCTGTGGACAGCACTGGCCATTACTAATGCTCTGATATTTACTGGTGCCCTGGCATCTCTCTGATCTCTGCTATAAATCCAGCAGCGAGAGAGGTCCCTGCAAGGCAGAACCAAAACACCCACGTTGTAAAACAGCCGAGACTGCCAAAAAACAACTCAGTATGAGCTCAGGATCACGGCCTGCCTGACAAAAACCAGCAGCAAAACAGAGCCACACAAACCCAGACTCCCATCTCCTTCTCCAATCCAGGCTGATGGGATCTCTGTGTACCACATACCAGAGACATGAACAGGCGAGGTATTCAGATTAAATGTCTGCATTTAATAACTGGTGTTACTGGATTTGCAGTGCATGAGGCAGGAAAACGTATCCGTGCCAAGACCCATCAGTGGCAGCACCTCCCAGAGCAGAAGGAAAAGCAGTGGATTTTGAAGCACAGAGGAGCACTTGCAGAACTCCTTATTTTTCCTCCTATATCCCACAAGAGAAATCCTTCACTTTGCTGTTTGCCAGCCCAGAACCAAGGGGTTTTGGCCTCACTCCTTGAAGAAGCACCAAGCCCTTGAGGAACACCTCACCCGAGGATGCACATTTCAGGTTTCCAGCACCCCAGATCTCAGCCAGGGCTCCCCCAGCTGACACCGCATCAACCAGCTCTGAACTGCCCTTAGGTCCCTCACTCCAACACTTCAGCTGCATCCCCCTCACCAGCCCTCCAACACTTCAGCTGCATCCCCCTCCCCAGCCACAAATTTGGGAGAACCTGTGAATACCTCACTCAAAGAAGCATCTCTCAGATCTGGAATGGGGGAAAAAAGTCCCTGTGCTCTCCTGCTTATCCCATCCATTATCGATCCTCGCCAGGGTATCTTTATCTGCTTTTTAAAGCAGCAGCAGCTCAGACAACACAAACACAAGTCAATTTTCTCACTTGAGCTGAAAGGTTGTTACTCAAGGACAAAAGGCCTCCAAGACTGCACTACAGCTACCTAATATA
>NW_010157911.1:0-482 GCF_000695765.1 Mesitornis unicolor
GTGCTCGCCAGAGCGGTCACGCAGGGGCACGAATTAGGCTGGGTGGACCTGGGTGGTGAAGCCGGCAAGGCAGGGAGGTCTGGGAAGCAACCCGCAAGCCTCGCCCCAGACAGGACCGTCCCCAGGTCCGCCGGCAACCTCCTCCAACCTAGATGGAAAGTGGAACCTTAACCTTTTCACATCTTTGCAGAGGGCATTAAATGAATTAAAAAATGAGAGGCTGGAGTTTGGGGCTTGGGCCACCCACACTGCTTGATAAACTCCTGTCAGTGGTCTGCTGTTAAGGAATCACAAGTAAATATTCCCATTGCTCCGAAGCTGATAAGTTTAGAATTTTTAATTGGCACAGGGCCCCATATTAGTGTTTTGACAAAGCAGCAAGGTGACGAGTTGGAGACCAAACAGTGAGGTGTTGTGTGAGCTGCAAGTGTTGTGTGAACAGTTCAGTGTTTTACTCACTCCTGAGAGTATTCAAAGTGAAT